>NW_010312742.1:46271-62425 GCF_000700745.2 Antrostomus carolinensis
CTCAGCCCATGTTCCTGTGCTCTGGCTGGGGCGAGGGTCACTGGGACCCCCAGCACCACATAGCCGTAGTCGCAAGGTGCATCCAGCCCCAGCAGAGCCATAGCCCGCCGTGGCTCAGTGCCAGCAATAATACGTTGGGTTTAATTAAAGCAGTATTTTTCATCTCCTTCATACATTATTTGGTTATTACTTCAGAATGAGCGAAGGAATTTTTGTATTCCCCCCACTCCCTCCCTTTCTCTTTTAGTCTGCTTTCCCCCCCCTCTCTTCCTCTAGCCCTTTTGGTGTCCTTTCCCTCATCCCCAGGGTTTTAACTTTTTTCAGCTCTTACAAAGTTGTTAAGATGGGGAAGCCCAGGTTTTGTAAGGGCTCATTCACTCACTGAGTGGGATCGGCTGCTTGCAGTGGTGGATGATGCTGATGCTCGGCATGCCCCAGCCAAGCAGGGCAGGAACTCGCAGGTAGAGAATCTCCATCACAGATGGTGGAAAAAGTGTTTCTCTCTCTCAACGAGTCCAACCCTGGACTTGAATTAGATTTCTACGGAGTCATTTGTGCAAGCACCAGGGAGCGGTGGCTCAGATGTGGGGTCCAGAGATGCTGTTAGATGATGCCCTGCCGTGAACCAGCCTCACCCCCTGCTTCCTTGTCCTGCCCTGCCAGCGGGAAGCAGCGGAGACGATGTGCTCCTGAGAATTAATGCTTCAGTAGGAAAAAAATGTATTTGCAATGAATATTTTCTTCCAAAACACCCTCTGCTCAACGGGACGTTCGGGGCTGGGCTGCGTTCAGCTGGGGCAGCAGGGGATCTGCTGCGAGGGGTGAGGTACACCAGTAATGCTGTCATTCCTCTTCTCCCTTAGGCCCTTCCCATCGGAGGAGACCACGGAAAACGATGACGACGTGTATCGGAGCTTGGAGGAGCTGGCGGAGTAAGTGGCTTTGCCTTCTTGTGGGGAGGGGACATGAAAAGGGAAAAGTTGCCAGGTAGTTCAAGCAAAGCCAGATAAAATTTGACAGTGGGGCTCGGAGAGTCAAGCCGGTTGCTTTGATTGTCTTGCCAAGAGATTTTTGTGCTCTTACAATAGTCTGTCTTTTCCCACGTAGAACCTGGAGACATCACTTTTAATCGGGTTGAGTTTACGAGTGGGTCAGTGGGGGGCAAAGGGGGACCAGCCTGCAGGGAACCCTTCTGACTGCTAAATCTCATCATTAGCTGCAAAACCCTGGGACATGATTCCTCCTCTGAGCTGACCGAAGCCGAGCCACTCGCTGGGACTGGGGTGCCCGTTGCTAACTCAGTACTGGACCCCTCCCTGTGGCATTTTTAGGGCTGTGTGGGTGCTGGCACATGGATCTGCATCGCTCATGAGTCATTTTGGATCACACCAGCCAGCCCCAGGGCAATCGCTCACTGGTGCTGCGGTGGGATGAGGGATGATGCCGCTGGGGTTTCTGTTTCTATATTTATCTGGTTCTCTGGTGTCTGTGTTTTACAGCTCATGGTGATGAAATAACGGGCTTTTAAAAGCAACCTTGAACTACAATGTGTATGGTGAAACGTGGGCTCTATCGGAATTCCATGGCAGTGTTCCCGTTGGCTTCAGCGGGGCCAGGGTTTTACTTATGAAGCACAGTCTGTTTCATATGGAGGGAAAGTCTGTACGGGTGGATGTGTGGCTTTATACAGTTAAATATTATTGTTCCACAACATAAATAATAAGGCTCCTTAATCCAATCAGTTCCTTATGGCTTCAGTTATTACAAAAGTAAATCATAAATTACTAGTTGAGGGAATGGAGTACCTTGGAATCCCCCGCTCGTGGTTTGCTCCCAGCAGCTACGCTTTAATAAAATTTTAACTTATAAAGGGATCCTTTCAAGAATAACATTTTTTCTTTCCCTCTCCTAAAGTTCTCAAAATCCCTTTAATATTGGGTTTTAAAATTCCTGATTCTCACACATAGGCTTGCTCTTAATTGGAGAAAGGTTTGTGTGTGAGCTCACACACAAGCGCTGCTGGGGATGGCAGCCCTCTCTGAGGAATGGAGTTTTTGGTGCGATGTGCTTGGAGCAGGTTATTGGGTGTTGAAGATGGGTTCCCAACTTTAATTGCTCTGCTGCTGGCAGTGCAGCTCCTGCAGGGTGTCCAGCTGGAAGCTTCCCAAACTGTTCTTCAGACCTTTGCTCATGGCTGTGTGCTGGTCTCTGTGTAAGAGGGGCTTAGATGCCCCCAGTCCTGTGCTCAGATGATGCAGAGGTTTATTTCTTATTGATCACCCTGTTCTGTCCCAGATTATCTTCAACTTTTAACTTTTTTTTTTCCTATTCTTTGAAAAGTCCTCATGGTTAGTTGGGACCACTGGGGAAAGGTGCCTGTAAATCAGCACAGGGATATTGCACAAATTCCTTCATACAGATCTCAGTGCAGCCAGGTTGTGCACAGAAACACAACCTACGAAACGGAGACGTAATTCAGCCCTAACTAAAAACCCCCAAAATGCCCTGGAGATCCCCTTTAGCGTGAGTGTTGCTGCTCTCACTGCCTGGTGACACATCAGCAACAGTTCTCCTTTCTCCCTTTGACAAGGAGTGTCTCTCCGTGCTCGACAAGGAAACTTTCATTGGAAATTTGCTGGTCACAATGGTGCGTACTGAGCACTGATGCTGGGTGCTGGCAAACCATGGGGCTGCATGAGAAAGCTCTTTCTTAGCTGCTGCTGATCTCCAAACAGCTGAACAAGGGCATCATTCATGAGCTGGGAATGATTCAGTCCATCCAGCATCTTTGCATTTAATATTGCTGATGATCCAGCAGCCTTGGGAAGATCCGAATGCATCCAAAATGCTTTATTGGAGGCGAGGAAGTGATTTTCACAGCAAACAGTGAAGTCACCCAATACATGGAGGGAACCTCTACCGAACAGCACAACCAGGCACAGCAGAATCCTCCCTTTTGCAAGAGAGATTCTTCCATCTCCGGGTGTTTTTTCCACATTAACGTGCTCTATCTGTGCAGCTGAGTGATTCTTTTTGCCCTTTAGATAGATCATTTTGGAGGGATGTACAGTCCTGACCATAAAACCACGATGAAATGTGCCACTGCAAGGGCCTAACCTGCTGTCCCTGAGGACAGGTGAGGATGGACAACCCCAGTGGGCTTGACACCACCAAGTCACCCCCCAGGAGAGAGGAATCTCCCAAAGGGAGGTCTCTTTGGTCATGCTGCTGGGATAAAAAGCTCAGGACAAATATCGAGCTGGTTCTAACAAGACACTTTGGTGGCTGGTAGGAGTAGTTTTTTTGGAGAACGTCAAAATGCTTCATTTCAACCTTAAGTATTTAAACGGAACAGTTTGGTATCCCTCATTTGAGATTTAAGGAGAATTCCTGCTCTGCCAGGCATTCAAAAGAGAAACATATTTGTGATGGAGGCACGGATTCGGGAAGCAGAAGGAACCAGGCTTTGTCCCTGTTGTCCCTGTGATGCTCTAAAGAGCAGGGACCTTCATCCTGGCAGTCAGTGAGGTCCCTCCCGGTGCAGAGAAGTGGTGGCAGCTGGGGACAAAAGCCAGCACTGAGGCTGGGAGTGGATCAGTAGCCGTGACACGAGGACCATTTATGTGCACTGTAGAAACAAGCTGTCTGCGTGTGAGCGTGGGATGCTGGTGTGTATAAAGGATGTTCATGCCTTGGTGATCCCATTGTGCTTTCACCTTTGGGGTATCACGGAGATTATGCTGGGCTGCTCACAGCTCCCGGTGCTGGGTCAGCCAGCAGATCAAGGCAGATGATTGCCTGGAAACAGCTATTTATTTAAAAAAACCCCAAAAAACCCACCAAAAAACAAACAAAACCCAAAAAACCCACCAAAAAAAACAAACAAAAAAACCCCCAAAAGAATAATTGGTGATGGAAAGGGGAGGGGAAACTAGAACGGTATCAGGGGAGCCAGAAAGTTCTCAAATGCCCTGTCCTCAGCCTGCTGGCCCCTTGGTTTGCTTTGCCAGATGGCAGCCTGGGCAGATGGCGAGGGCTGGCCAGTTTGCAAGTGGTGCCTCATCGATACTGATGGGAGCACTAAAGGCACATTTGTCCTCTGCTGCCTGATTTATTTCTGCACGCCCTAATGCCAGACCCTTGAGCAGCAGCCGGTTTGGGGGGAGTTTGCCCAGGAAATGGGCAGGGATTTGCAACAGCAACACACGGGCATGTTGGCTGGAACCTGCCCCCAAAAATCAATGTGACCCTTGTCCTAATGAAGCTGACCACTTTTCCATCTCTCTTAGTGGCTGTTTCAGCTGCCCCAACCATTCTGGTACTTCTAAAGTTGTACTTCACATTTAACCTGCATTGTCTCTGCTGCCACTTAAGCTCTCTCCAGTTGTTTTGTCTCATTGAGTTTATGAGAGCAATTAATCCTGGTCCTCTTTAGAGCACCAGAAACTATCATGAACCTTCTCCACTTTGTGGCACTGTCCCTCTGTGCTGGCACAGAGCCTGGCAGGCTCTGGTGGATTACATGTAGGGTGGCTTTTGAGTTGTTTGGTAGCTATTTGAAGAATTCAGAGTCAAGCAGAAGTGCTATAAATTATTTGACATAAACCATTTAATTTGCAACACTTTTACCTCCTTTTTTCCTTTAAAAGTTAATTGCTTTGAGAGGAGAAGGTGTGATGTTGCAAAAAGGACAAAGTGTTTTAAGCAAAGCAGCTCCCCACCAAATCCTGCTCTGGAGCTGGTGTGTTTCTCCAGGGGGGCTTCATCCCACAGGTCACTGTCCCCTGGTCTTGTTTCGAGCCACACCTCACTGGGGATTTATCCCCAGCCAAAATATTGGGGGATTATTCTCTTTCATCATAGAGAAGGGGCGTTGCAGAATTTCTCCTGCCTGGCCTCAATTTCTCAAGCGATGCAACTCTCTTGGGCACAGATTATGCCAACAACCTGTCTCCTGCCAAGAGCTCCTCACTGAAGTTTCTCCTACTTCTTTCACTGCTGTCACCAGCGTTGCCTCCTTGTGTCTTCCAAAATAGTGATGTGATCAGCAGAATTTCTCAAATGCATTAAAAAAAAGCAATGAATAGAGGAACCAAGGTGTGATGATAAGTTAGCTGCCACTTTTCTCATTATTTTTGCTGAGTTGGGAAAACCACGCATGCCAGCCAGGTAAATAAATGGCTCCATGGTACAAGAGCCATAGCACTTGTAAATGTGTCTTTTCTTCTTTGTCATCAGTAAAGATTTTTATATGTCCTGCTTGTGCCATTTCTAGGATCATGTTAGTTGCTGTAACTGTGTGAGGCTCATTCTTGGGATTATAACGATCCATTTTGAATGGGAAATGTAACCTGAGTAGAATAGATGGCAAAAGGCTCCTCTTGCTATTTCCAAACATGTGTCTCCATCCAAGTACAATTTGGCTCATGAAAACGCTGCAAGATCTCGAGTCCAACGACTGCACATCTTGCACTCCTTCACCCTGCAACCTAAGCCTGCCAGATGTGCTGCAAATATAGGACTCTGCTTGTTTTTGTCTGATGGAGACCATGAATGAGGGGTTTGGTCAGATGGACTGTCTATTTATAGCTGTAAGTGCAGAGTAAGAATGAGAAAGTGGAGGATTACTGGGGTGAACTGGAGCCTCGCAGCTGCTGGGCAGCTGTCTCAGGGACCGTGCATATGCACTTCCAGTCTGGACCCAGCAGTGGTTCTGAGGTCTTCTGGCTCTTAACCTTGGCCACAGGGCTGGAAATTTGGTTTTGTCTTTTGGTTGACTTATTTTAGCTCCTTTTCTCTCCTCCTCCTCTTTCTTTTACTCTTCTTGGTGGTTCTGACTCTTTCATCAGTTAAGTGAAGTGAAAGCAGCATAGTGGTTTGGACAGGGTTTGGCGTGGTGGGTTTGTCCTGAGGGCTTCGCTTGGGCTCATCCTTGAATTCTTGAGGCTGGTGCAAACTCATCAACTTCCCATAGCAGTTTCTATGGATTAAGAGGTCCTTCAATGGCCCTCAAGACCCTCAGAGCTTCCCCACTTACCCTCCCTCCTCATCCTCGGTACCATTGCAAACATGGTGTACAGTCTTCCTTTGGCATAGTGGACTGCTGCAGGTTATTTATCCGGGCATCATGGACCATCTGCACCCATCACCTGGTGTGGGCAGCCCAGTCTGGAGCTCATCTTCTTCCAAAGCCCAAATGCAGACTGTCCCCTCTGTTTTGGCCCAATGCTGAGCTCTGGAGGACTGGTTCCCAGTGGTGGGAAAAATGGGACCAGGGTGTTCACCCAGGGCAGTGAGGTCCTTCCTCAGACTAACTCAACTTTGTCATCCTATCTGGGGAGACAGGGGTGATGGAGAACCCTGCTCTTCCCCAGCTCACTCCTTTCATGTCCCCATTTGTCCCTTACTCCAAGGCAGCAGCTGGCATCAGTCCCTCTGCTACGGGAGCTGCTCTTTGGCATGGCTGCTGCCTGCTTGGGAGGGTGTTTGTGCAGAGCAGGCATTGCCAGGGAGGAAGAGCTCAGCCAAAAGCATTGTTTTTGCCTGAAATTGCCTTAATTATGAAAAGCTTTATTCTTTTTTCTTTGAATGAGCTTTCCTGGCTAGGCAAGATGCTGCCAGCTCAAAGCTGGTTACATCCATCCTAATAACGGTAATTGCAAATGCTGGTGTTAACTCTGAACGGCAGATAAAATCCCTTTCCTAAACCCAGAGCTGTCCATGAATCTCCTAATCCAGGCGGTAGATCATAGGCTCTGATGCCCACGGGTAACTCACAGGCTCTGCTGCTTTTATTGAAGGAGTTAAATGGGTTTTCTTTGTGAAGAACGAGGTGAGGATCTGGCCTTCCTTGCTCAAGTTGTTCAGTCGACATGTGACATGCTTGGGATGCTGAATTTATTGCCTCTCACAGCAGGGAACTCTGCTAAACATGGAAAATACCTGCCCCGATTTCCCTCCGCTTATGGCATTTAAAATTTAGGGTGTTCTTAGGTTGCCACTGGCTAAAATCAGCCTGATGCCTGTTCTCTGTTTTCAGTGGTGGGGAGGGTGCCTGTTTTCAACTCTGACAGACAAAATGCGGAAACTGATGAAAATCAGTCCATGCAAAGTGGTGGCGTCAACAGCCGTAACACACACCGGCAAAGCTCAGCTGCTCTGGGAGAGGCTGATCTGCACATTTTACTGCTCTCCATAAAACTGGCAGCCTCTGGTGTTTCTCAGAGATGTATTGGGAACGTGCTTTAATAAATAAGGTATCATTGTTTTAATACCAACATGGCTGTTGGGTTTGAGCATCTCTAGGGCTTCTCCCCTAAGCTCTGAAATGGATACGTCTTTCTAGATGGCCTCAGGACAAGGGAGTTGTCCCTGTTTTTTCCCTGAGGCCAGAAATCAGAGATGGGGAGGGCTTGTACTGCTACTGATGAGCAGGAACGAGTGGAGCAGCAGGGGCTTGGCCCCTTGGTTAGAGCAATGAGAGCGTCAAGGGGCAGGATGTGGCCCCCGTGATGGGTGCAGTGTTCACATCAGATGGCTCTTGGCAGCTCCATGGATAAATATGCTGTGTTGTCCCTCGGTAGGTGTTTCTGCCCCTTTCCTGGTGGCCCAAGGGAGCTCTTGGTTGGGCCAAATCCATGGGGCACACATCCTTCTCCAGGCTTGGTCCAGGCATCTCGTTATTCAGCAAAACCCCTTCAGCATCCCAGTCTACCACTTGGGTTTCTCACAGTGATGTCCTGGTGTGTGTGCAGCTGTAGTCCAGAGCTCGTGACTCCTTGGTGGGGGAGAAAAGAAGAACTTGTCCAGGTTAGGGTCCCTGTGCAGCAGCAGGCTGGAGACAAGCAATGCTGGGGTTTGAGGCTTGGACATGTGGCACGTGGTTGTGCTTGTGCACAGAAGAGCAGGTCCAGGTGATGCTCAGGATGCAGGGCTTCCTGAGGACACCTCAAGTTGCTGTCTTCTTCTCTATGTGGCCCAAAACAGTTGCTAAATGCTCTCGTGGCTGGTGATGAGCAGCCATCATGTCCAGCAGGCTCTGCTCCGGCAGCAGCATCTCCACAGTGCTTGCCATGCTCACTGGGCTCGTGCTCACAACGTTAACCCAACCATACGTTTCCCAATAACCCTCAAGCCAGGGAAATGATGTATAGAGAGACAGCCAGCAATCGGAGGGGAAGATTAATCAGGAACCGGGAGTTACTTGCTCTGGATAAGGAGCTGAGAATATAAATATTGGTACAGATAATAACGATGACGGTGACGCTTGGGAAGGGGAAGATGGATCACTAGCTATTAGTGGGCATTATTACAGCAGCTGCAATGCATCACTCTGGAAGAATGGGACGGATACATCATGCCAGTGTATTTATTTAAAATCCCAAAACTTTTATTAAATAAATCTGTTTTTAAAAATAGAAAGAAGTGTATTTAGAAAAGAAATAAAGCCCAGTTTTACAAGTACATGTGCTTTGCTGCTCCGTGATATATAATATGGAGATGTTGAGCATTACAGTTTGAGCCCAGTTTTACACCCAAATATATTTGTATGTAATTAATACCCACGTTGAAAGAAACAGCTCGTAAAATATGCAAACGCTGTTTGATATTCCAGTGTTTTACACTGTCCTGATCTCATGGGGTTGACTTCAGTGGGAGCCGTTAGCAATCAGCACCTGGAGATCTAAGCCCTAAAATAATTATTGTTAATTGGTATTTATTATGGGTTGAATTTTCAAAAGTGTTCTAAGATTTAGGAGCCCCTGGGTGGGTTGTAAAAGCTCAGATGACAATTAACTACCTAACATCATCACCTTTAAATAGAAATTGGGCACTACGTCTTGGTGATGTCTTTGAAGCCTGTGCTCACAGGAGCATCTCCTCAGTGATGTGGCCAGTTCTGAAAATGTGACTTTTTTTGTTGCTTAATTTCTCTCTGATTTAAATGTTATGATTGGGCTCTGCTCAGCATTGGGGCATCACTGAGCTGAGGTTGCCTTATGGTGACCAGGAGAGTCTCCCCTTCCTCTGGGAAATGTTAGGTTAAAAATCACCCAGTTGCCCATCAGGGCAGGGATTGTGCTTTATGGGAGTCAGTACGTCACCCAGACAAACTGGATCCAGAGTTTTTAAACTGGTTTTTAAATGGTGTTAAACAGAGTTTTTAAATGGTGCCTGTGGCTGGAGGGGCTGAGCTCTGTCCTTGGCTGGTCCAGGCATTGCCCATTGCTGTGGGTGTCAAGCACAGGGGATGTCAGCTCAGCCCCATCACGAGGCAGGGCTGGGATGCTTCTACCTACTGCATGGGCACTTCAGTTGATTCTTTAGTATCTGCTTACTGCTTCGAATGGACCTGGGCTCCTATGGCACTTTGCAGCCTGAACAGAAGGAAGGGAGATGGTTTCTTTGGCGTGAGGGAAGCATTTTTGTGAGAAAAAGCAAAAGCAGACCAAGAGTGAGCGCAATGCCTTAAACATACCAAAATCCAAGCCATTAAAACATATTTTCTAAGTATAATATAGTTAAAGTGGCTGACACAAGAGCTGCTCCTTGTCCCAAAGAGGAGAGGCAGGAGATGAGTGGGTGGCTATGGGCATCTTTGGGGGCAGGTGGAGGTGGACCTGGTCGTGTGTGGTCCTGCTGGGACACTTGGCGGGCGGGTCCGTCTCAGCCAGGCTGATTAACACCGAGCAAAAACTCTGCAGGGGCAGAGCTGGCAGACAGGCAGGCTGGGCATCACAGGCGAGCCTGGCACGGGGCTGGGAGCAGCTTCTTGGCTGCGATCCCCACTCATGTCGAGCAGCGTTTTGCCTTTTCCAGCCTCCAGTGAGTGGAAAGAGATGTGCAGCGGGTACTGATCCAGGAAAAAACAGAGACACCTAATGCAAACCGAGAACATGGACTGAACATGTCAGTGCTGCGAGCCAGGAGGCTTTTCTTATTGTTGTGGTTGTCCTCCCTCCTTGGTGCGAGAGCAGTTGTTGGTTTGCCTGATCAAGTGATGGTGAATGTACCCTCTTGATTATCACTAAATCGCTCTCCTTCTCATTCCAGCGAACATGATCTGGGGGAGGATATTTATGACTGCGTCCCGTGTGAAGATGAAGGTGATGATATCTATGAAGATATCATCAGAGTGGAAGTTCAGCAGCCCATGGTAACAATTTATATGTGTTTTTAAAGCTACACCTTGATGGGAGGGGAAGGATTCAATTAAATAAATAAGTTTCTGCCAGCAGCAGGTGATGCTGCAGGGAGGCAAACTGCCCTGCATCGCTCCTTGAAACCGAGCTGCCTCACAAGTGGTAAAAATAAGCCGCGCTGGGATGGTGCTGGCTCAGAAGGGGCTTCTCCAAGGAGTTTCCCAGAGTGTCCTGTCACTCAGGAGGAGGGGGAGGAGGAAGGGAAAGGGAGGGCTAATAAGCCCTAACAGATAAGCTAAAAATAGCAATTTGCTCCCAAGCCAAGGCAGTGAGTGTCACCTCAGCCCTTTCTGGGGGAGTGCAGCGGCTCTGCCTGCCCCATCAGCCAGATGTGCCATCTCTGCCAGGGGTATTTTTAGATCTGGGTGAGCGCTGACAGATCTGTGTGAGATGGATCCATTAAAAAAGCTTGTGAAGGCTTAGTAGGTTCTGACAATGTAGGGTAGAAGTCTTTGGTGTGTTGCATCAGGGGTTTTTTTGTAGTTACAAGGCAGCTCCTCAGGCTGCCTTGTCTGCAGCCTGAGGAGCTCCCCACGCACCAAAAACCCATCTGGGTCAAGGAGTCGGGCACAAAATATTCCCAGTGATCCTACCAAAGTGCTCGGAGCTGTTTGTGGACACTGGTAGCAATGCCGAAGTCAGCCCAGCTCATTGGCCACCAGTGTTTTTATTGTGTTGCCGTCAGCTGCAGAAGCCACTTGGCCCAAGAACTGCCCCTTGGGAAGGTTTTGACAGGAATTTGTTACATAAAAGGCAAAAAAGGGGAAAGCTCCTACAGTGTGGGTGTCCCATCGGCAGGCAGTGCCGGTTTAGGGTCAGTGGAATTGGCAATTTTGCACTGTCCCCTCCACGGTGTTTTCTGTTTTCTTGGACACACTGAGTGCTGGTGGCTCCAACACCTTTCCTTCCCTTCCTTGACCAAAAGAGTCTACTTTTAATATAAGCACCCACATAATCCATCTAAATATTGGATTTTTTTTCTTTAAGATTTGTTGTAATAGCAAGTGTGTAATGCTAATTGGTTTCTTATATTTCTGCATGCTTCAGATTAGATATATGCAGGTAAGATGCATTGATTAAAATATTGGTTCCATCCAGCTGATAGGTCTGAGCTGTGAGTTAAAGGGGGTGTACAGAGGGTGTCCATTCCTGTGCATGATCCTGAAACCCCATCACTGGATCACCTCCCAAGTTCAGAGACTGCACTGACAAGTGCAGCACCTCCCAACATGTTTTCAGCTCCACTTTTAACAGGTTTAAAAGCAAGAGAAGTGACTCCAGGCGTTGGAGCTTTGGGAAAAGCCTGTATTATCAGATTTGTTCTAAAATCATGAGAATTGGCAACCCTGGCAGGGGATTTGTATAAGTTTGAGGTATTATTTATGACCCACTTAGGCTTTGTTGTGAGTTTCATCATAAGCAAGAAAAAAATTAAAAAAAATTGGGAAATCCAGCATTTCTCTCTTATTTATTCTTTAGCTGATAGCCTTTGATGATGTAGCTATAATAAATGCAAAAAATGTAATGCTTGCCATGTTGAAACATATTGAATAGTACAGTCTGGGTTCCTTCCTAATTTTGGGGTGTAAAAATAGTTTCATTTAACATAAACCAGTAACAGTACTCCCCTGACTTCCCAAACTTGTGCTAGTTCTGAGTTTGTAGTCACCAAAGGCTGAACTGGAGCTCCACTCCACATGAACCTGTTGTTGGGCCACTCTTAAGAGTATCTGACCACACATTATTTTTCCTTTTTCTAGAAAATGGGAATGACAGAAGATGACAAAAGAAATTGCTGTTTGCTAGAAATCCAAGAAACTGAGGCCAAATACTACAAAACACTTGAAGATATAGAAAAGGTAAGATCTGAGCTGTCTTTTCTGTACCATCGCCTTCTACATCAGCCCCTGCTCTTGCATTAATCTCGCTGCATTAGTTCTCGCTGCGAGAGCTGGCAGATGTGATGAGGAAGGATCGATGCATTCACATGTGAAATTGGAGAGAAGGGGCATCCAGAAAACCCACACTGACAAGCACAAATGTGCAGCCTGTAACTGTAGGAGCCAAACAACGTATTTTTTTCTGATTGCTGCATATTGGAAATAGGCTGAAAACCATCCTGCTGTGTCCCCCTACCCTGGGGTAAGAGACTCCTGCTCTTCGCTCAGCCTGGCCGGTCTCTCTGATAAGAGCCATGTTTGCAGATATCTTATCACTTTGATTGCTATGGAATAATTTCTTTATTCGGAGCATATTTCAAAAGTGCTGAAGCTGTGCTGGCTTGTCATTGAAACTAATTGAATTAAAAGTAGCATTTTTGCTGCTGGAATTCATGGGTTTTAATTGGTTCTGATAAATTACTGTTGTGCCTTTCTTTTAAATAAAAACTAAAATGAACACCTCAGCGAGACAGTGGAGTCGTGGGTACGGCTGGGGGCCGGGGGGGGGTTTTAAGGAAGGCAGCAGGAAGGAAGAACAATAGCAAAAATCAAGCTGCCATTTCTAATCACCCTAATGCTTTTGTTTCCATCCCTTTTGCAATTATTTGCCTCTGTTGAAAGTTCCTGCAAAGAAGCTGTGAGCGAAACCGGCACGGTGGAATAACATTTCCCATTTTCCATGAAAATGTCCCAGTGTACATGTCATTTATGTAAATAACCCTTGTTCCTTGGGAACAGCCACAACCCTTCTGGTTCAGTCTAAAGGAAGAGTTAAATTATTGCTTTGATATCCATTAAAAAAGCTTGCGAAGGCTTAGTAGGTTCTGACAGTGTAGGGTAGAAGTCTTTGGTGTGTTGCATCAGGGGGTTTTTTGTAGTTACAAGTCATGTAGACGTTTCTATTAATATGTATTTGTTCAGAAAGGCAATTCTCGTGTAATCGCATCATCTGCGCTTTTTCAAGGGCAGAATTCTAGTGAGATAATCAAAGAGCTGAAAATACACTTCGGAGCTCTTCCCGACTGCAGGCAAGGACTGTGGCGAGGTGAAGAAACTGTGTGTGTTTAAATCCCCCTCCCAGTAGATTTAGCAGGGAGGGGTACAGACCCCTCCCTGGCAGCCCTGTGCCCACCCATGGGTGGGAGTCTTGCACCTTCCTGTGCCTGAAAATGCTGTGGGGCAAAGGGGAAGATGCACTCACAGGAATTCCTGGCTCCTGCTTGAATCCCCAGCACAGCCTGGTCTTGACAATTTATTATCATTCATCTGCTTTTGCAAGTGCTTAAATTCATTAAAACCCAGCTTCTCCCTGCCCAGATGAATGCAACCGGTGAAGCAGCCCAAAATACCTCCCTTGCATAAAAAAAAGCCTTGTTCACTCCTCTCCACTATTTCAATCCCTTTTCCATTTATTTCTTGCAGAACTATATGAACCCACTGAGGCTGGTACTGACTCCCCAAGACATGGAAGCTATTTTTATCAATTTGGAGGTAATGGCGTAGACATTGTGGCTTAAATCTCTGTTCTTTTCATGGCAGCTCAGCCACCTTCCTGCTTAAGAGAAGATTTCCAGATTTCACATTAGATTTGTGAATTCACCTGTAGAGGTTCAGTCCTTCATGTGCTATGGAGCTTGAATGGGTTTAGGAGATACTATTTAACACTCAATTTTAGAGTTGGGGATTATATGAACTCTAGCTAAGAAAACATTTTGATACAGAGGATGTTCCAGGGCTTGGAGCTGTGGATTTTAGCTGTACTTAGAGATGGTTTGGGCACACCACGATGAAGGGATTTATTTCTGTGCTGGCTTGCACAGAGTCTGGGTCAGAGCCTGCCCATCCCCTCCAGACCTGCAAAAGGGATTTTAATACACATGGAAATCCTGGTGCATTTATCAGTGTGTAACCTCCTAATGGAATTACACCCTGGCACTCCTGGCCGTTTAGGGCTGCATCTTACTAGAAAGACTTATTTTTAAAACAGATAAAAAGAGAAGAAAAGAGAAGAGACTGTCCAATTAAGTAGCAAATGTGCATTTCTTTTAAGCTCTGTTTGCCCACTCACTTTGGATGTGTTTAAAGTATTGATTGTTTCTCTGTTTTAGGACCTAATTAAAGTGCACTTCAGTTTCCTGAGAGCCATCGATGTCTCTATGATGTCTGGAGGAAGCAGCCTGGCAAAAGTGTTCCTGGAATTCAAAGAGAGGTAAGTAAAGGAAACCCAGTCTCCAGGCAGCTCTGGTTTTTAACAGAGATAGGGTAATATTTGAATCATAGAATCATTAAGGTTGGCAAAGAGTGCTAGGGTCATCGAGTCCAACCATAACCATTTGCAGGGCCCATCTCAGAATTTGGAACAGAAATGCCTGTTACACCAGACTGGTTTTGTATCCTCTGCAGCTAAATGGTCTTGGGCAGCTGAAACATCAGTTGGAGCTGACACTTAAGCAGACAAATCCACCCACAGCTGTGCCAGGTCACCCAGGGGCTGAGGATGGGACATCTCCTCTGTGACTGACCCAGCTAAACTGGCATAGCTCCCAGGGATGCTTGTTCCTGCGAGCCCGTGTCTCCACCTGAATTTTTCTGGGTTGGCTGCCTCCTGTATGGAACCAACCGTTTTGCAAGCTCAGCATACAGTGTGTTTACAGGGCTGTATCAGGGGGGATAAAGATGGGAATGTTATGATTATGACGAGCCAGAATGGAGTCAAACCTCAGTTGCCTTCAAGGGTTTAGCGTAGTCTTCTCCTGCAAGCAGCAGCAGGGCTTTGAGGGCTCTGATGTGGTGGGATGACACCTCTGCAGGGGAGACTTCGCTCTGGTTAGATCAAAGTGATTGCTCACACTGAAAAAATCATATATTTGGCACTGCTGTTGTCCTGCACCTATTTCATGATGAATAAATGTAAAAGTTGCTTTCACAAACGTAATAGATTCTGTGTTTTGGCAGCTGCAAGTGGGAATACCCGAGCACACAAAGATAAGGTTAATAAAAGCCTTTAATATCCTTAATACTAATCAAAGGTCTGATTCATTGTGGAATCATGCCAGAGTGTTATTTCACCGTGATTAAACCAGTGTCTAGACACAGAAATGCCATTCAGAAGTCAATAACTCCAGAAATACCATCTGCATTAATAATACACCGTAAAGTCAGATATTCCATCATTCATGGCGCCTCTTTTTAGAAAGGGAATGTTTTCTGGGTTAAATAAAACAAAGTTTCCAAAGAAGAATGCAAATAATTTAAAAATACTCATACAACTCACTTAGGTGATTTTGATCTTCTGATTCCTGGTGCAGCTCCGTGCATGCTGGTGCCATGCCTGGAACAGAGCTGTGCACGCAGGGAGCAGTGAAGGGACACGGGGAGGAGTTGTGGAGGTGGCACCGCTCTCCAGGGAGATCTGTGTGGCTGTGCAGGAGCACAAGACTCATTTTTTGGGCTGACAGCCTTTAAATCAATGTTTGCTTTGTTAATTTGCTCGTGGAAACTCAGCAGAGCACTTGTAGCTGATGAGTTTCATGCAGGCAGGTGAATGAACCATCTCAGTTCCTAAGGGAGTTTGCAAGCAACTTTTTAAAGGACCTAAAAGCCTTCCTGCAAGGTGAATGAAGGAGCCAGACTGATGGCTGCGAGGTGGCAACAGTGGATCTGAAGCTGCATTCAGCCTGTGAAGATCTTGGGGACCTCAGTGTCGTGGGAGACTGCTGCTCGTGGGGAGTTTTGGCTTGGAGAATACACCAAAACCAGGCTCTTGGGGTTGAAGAGTTTGGAGCAACCTAATCTAAATAGGCAAGGTCCTTTCCTCTGTCAGGAAAAACGATGGTAATGCATTTTACAGCAAGGAAATGAGGGTGCAGGAGGAGAAATTGAGCTCACCTGGAGAGACAATGTTGTCCCACCAAGAAGGGAATCTGAACCTCCTGGGTCTGTGCTTGGTCCCTGTATACAAGACCTTTTTCCATCAAATGTATCTATGACAAATAGCCCTTGATTCCCTACA
>NW_010312742.1:62453-72352 GCF_000700745.2 Antrostomus carolinensis
AGCAAAATGATGTATTGCTCCTCTGCTTTGCAGGGCTTTTTTAATTTTTTTTTTTTGGGGGGGGGATGAGGGGGGCAGAAATAGTTTGTAAATCTCTTCCTCTGAAAGCTGGAGGTTTGAATTTATGTTCCTGAAACCTCTTTGAAACTTCCCAGGTGCTGGCAAGGTAGATATTATTGTGCATGTTCAGAAGTTGTCAAGGGGAAAAGGCAGAAGAATAATTGGTATTGGCTGCTGCTTCGCCGGGGACTGTGGCTCCCATAAATCTCTCTATTCAATTCCCTGCCGGGGTCTGAGAGTCCCACGTTTATGGAGTGATGCTGGGTCAGGTGCTCCCAGATCATCTCCATAGAGAGATGAGGCCCCAAAATAATGGATGAGTTGCAGTGTGTGATGGAATATGTGTCTTATCAGCAGCAATGCAGTTAACGGCAAGGAAGGGGGGGAAACCCCATCCTGTCATGCAGGATTAATGAGTGAAGTGGAGGAAAAAGGGGGAATCCACAGCAAAACTGCTGTGTTTGTGTCAGGTGTTTAAATTTATAGCCCAGGGTATCTATACAGAGCTTCACTGTGTTTCCAAAGGCTAAGACAACCTTCTTTCCCCAAATTATCCCTTCTCTTGATCTCTAGGTCCTTGCGGCCCATCCTGTACGGAGCAATGAGCTTGTGTCCTTGGGGTTTAAGGGGATTTGAAGCCTCTTGTGCTCTGATGAGGTGTAAATTACTTATCACCCGTGTCCATTCTGGGCACTTCTCAAGAATCAGAGTGTGTTTTACCTTCTTCCTTAATTGATGAAATATCCAGAAACCTACAGAGAGTGGGGCACACATCAGCCATGGTGGTGGTGATTGTTTTTTGGGCTGTCAGCTGCCATAACTCGGGAAACGAAGACTTTTTTGAGAGATTAGTGCATGGGCTTGAGTGAGCTGCATTCAGAAATGCTCTCAGGAAATGGGTTTTTGTTGTTGTTTGATCTTGAAGCACATCCCTGCTCTGCCTTCACGAGCCCTGGGGCTAATGTGGCACTGCCAGAAAACCAGTACGTGGCTATTGGGGTGGCACGGTGGCTATTGAGACATCAAGGTGGTGGTGCAGACTTGAGAAAAAGCTGACTCACAGCCAAGGAGCCATGGGGTTGGATTGCAGAGATTCAACGCTCACCCCCCTCCTTGTGTTTTAGTTAATCTGCAGACCCTTGCTGGGGTTGAAGCTGCGCTCCAGGCTTGGGCAGGGACAAGACCCCAGCTCTTCAGTATTTCTTCTCATATTCAGGGATATGTTGTGCCTGGGATGTGGCTACCTCTGGGAGAGCCACTTTGTAACCTGTTCTAGGAAAAGTCTTTCAGCACGGAGCTGGGTTTCCCTTTGTTATCATGGTGCTCCAAAAGCAGAGCTCTTGGGAAGTGGTGGTTAAATGTGTCGCACTCAGGAGTGAAGGGATGAGCCATTGTACCTCTGAAAACACGCTCGTCTGGCCACTCAGCCCCATCTGCTCGCCCTGAGCTCATTCACCCCCATGGACTCCAGCTCTGGAAACTTCAAAAGACTTAAATGTTTAAAAGCCATGCAGTAAAAGAGTGTTAATACTTTGCTAAGCAGTTATATGGGGAAATAGCCGTTTGCCTTGTCCTTTCACTGTATATAAGTACATATATCTTTTATAACAGGTTATAACTGCCAGCAAGTGTTTCCGATTAAATTTGTGATTTCCCCCTCTCCAGGCTGCTGATTTATGGCAAGTACTGCAGCCACATGGAATACGCCCAGAACACCCTCAACCATCTCCTCGCCAACAGGGAGGATGTCAGGCAGAAGGTGGAGGTGAGTGAGCAGGGGCCATTAGGGCTGAGTGATGCCCACCTGCCTTGTCCTGGGTTTTGGAAGGACTGGCTGGAGCTAAAGTTTGATTTGGAAATGTTGGATTTAGCAAGAGAGGAGAGGGACGTGGGAGTGAGTCTGTGCTGCCCAGAGATGGAGCAAAGCTGGAGGTTATGTTGTCCTGATCCTCTGCTTGCCCCTTCATCTCTCCCCAAACATGCTCACTGTCCTTCCTCCCCTGAGTTTATCCAAGTTAAAACAAGCCAAGTGACTTTATTTGAGTGGGACTGGCTGTGGACCCATTCCTCTTTGAGGTGTGCAGGGAAACCCAAAGGCACTGAGTGACTCTAAGCCAGGAGCTGAGCGGCTTTCCAGTCACACAGAGTCAGAGAATGGCCTTGATTGGAAAGGAACTTTAAAAGCATCAGTTCCAATCATTAACCCAACACTGACATGGAGCATCAGGGACAGTCAGAGACGAACACAAGTCCCCATGCAAACACCCAATTACTCCCCTGTCCTCCTTCCCCAGTGTAAAGGGTTCGTGTAAATAGGGGCTGATCCAGATATTAAGTAAATCAAAGGACTCCCAGGAGGGATGTGTCGTTTGAACTGCTGTTTTTACCCAGCTTTAATTCCCGCTTTGCTCTTGATGCTGATCTGAATTTGCAGGGCTGTCTGTGTCTGTTACCTCATTTTCTGCAAATGCTCTTTGATTTTCTATGCGAAAATAGCAACCCAATGCAGGGATAGAGCTGTGTATTCAATAATTTTTAAAAAACATGTTCCCTGGATCTTGCATCGAGCCAGTTGCTGTAACATCCAGGTGCTCTCATGCTTTTTTTTTCCTGGGGAAGGGCAGGCATGGGGTCTCAGCCAGCACAGCAGAATCACGTATCTAAATGGGTCTGGGCGAAGGTAACGGTCGCAAAACTTCCTGCGATCTCATTAGCTCGTCTTAATGACTTGGTGCTTCTCAGCGAAGGCCCAGCAGCTGTCTGCGTGCTTGCTCCCAGCCCCTTGCAAATAAAATGCATTAGTTCAACCCATCGAGGAGGTGGGTGAAACTAATGCATTTCATTTGACATTTCCCGAGGTCTGAGAGCGCTCGTGTGCGCTCCCCTAACGAGCAGTATCTCATTAAGCTGGAGGAGCTCAGTTGCATGAGAATGTCTATATTTTAGGGTCCAGACCCTGTTTTATTCCTCAATAACCTCCACGGTGGGAGCCCTGGCTCCAGCTGGGTGCATGCAGAGACCGCGAGTCATGTCTCATCCAAACTGAGTTTACAGAAGCAAAATGTAACAGCCATGGGATGTTGGAGGCTTTTTCTGTGGGGGAGCCATCGTTTTCCCCCATCTGCTTCACTGCTGATATATTGATTTCTTTAATAGGAGTGCACACTAAAGGTTCAGGATGGGAAATTTAAATTGCAAGATCTGCTGGTGGTTCCAATGCAAAGAGTTTTGAAATATCATCTCCTGTTAAAAGTAAGTGTTTCAGCATTGGTGCTTCTCTCCAGCTGCCATCCTCACTGTAGCATCTTTCGGCTTTTACAGTGGAGAGTGAATCATTGCCAAGTGCAGAGTGAGGGTTTGTTGTTTTTTTTTTCTCCTGCTTCAAATGAAATAATTACTAGAGCTACTTAACACGACATAATATTTGTGCCGTCTCTTAAAGTTTGGTGACCTAGGGTAATTCTGCACTTGTTAACCACGAGAGGCAGTTAATGAATATAAAATAAGCTTGCATATAATCTGATTATGTGTGAAATTCCTCCCGTCAGCTCCGTGTAACGGATCTCTTGAGCACCAGCCGCTTGGCGTGTTCCCCATCCTACTCCTGCAGCCACAGCCACCCACTCCAGCATCCCTGGCAGCAGGCAGCCATTGCCCACGGGTCGTAGCCTGCCCAGTGCAGGCAGGGTGTGGGTGGCTTTCCTAGCACACCCAAACTCTTTATTTTATTTAATTCTCTTCTCTCTTCTCTTCTCTTCTCTAGGAGCTGCTCAGCCATTCATCAGACCGACCAGAGAAGCAACAGCTGAAGGAGGCTCTGGAGGCAATGCAGGTATGGGAGAGCTGCAGGGGCTTGGGGTGCAACAAAGCAGGGGACCCTTCTGCTTCTTTGAAACAAAAAATTAGATGGAAAAAACACCCAAGAGCCTGAGGGAAGGCAGCATCTCCTCCTTTTGGAGATGCGTGTGTATATTCATTACCGATTGATGTAATTGCTTCTCAGCAGATCTGTTCTCATGGCTGTTATCTTCCTCCTTAAGCAGCTGGGGAAGCTGGTATTTGTTGACAAGTTATGACTTTTCACTAATTGCTGTTGTGTGTAACGAGGCTGTGCCAGATTCCAGCTCTTGGTTTTGCCAGGAGGGATCTGAAGGAGCTCCATTCGTATCAGCAAGTTGGGGAGTATTGCAGAAATGGGAGCCTGTGTCTATGCAGAGCATTGCCCACGTGGTGTTATCCAGGCGTTGGTTGAGAATCCTTTTATCTAGATATTTTTTTTATTAAAGGGAAAATTATCCTTCCATAAATGAAGACTTCTGGTGTCAAAATTTTACTTTGTTTAAAGTCATCTTGAGCTTTCAGCTGAAATCCCCAAGACCTCAGGAAAACCTTCAGGAAAAAAAAAAAATCCAAATGTATTCTGACTTGGATACATCCTCCCCTGCACACTCACACTGTGGGATTGTTGTCAGCAGAATCTGACTTGAAGATGGTCATTAAATCCAGGTTTTTTTCTCTGGAGAGCATTACAGGATTCATCCCTGGGCTCGCTCCCGTGTTCTCCAGTCACTTTGTTTTCTACCTCTGAGCTGCAGCTTTAGTAGTGACACTGCATTTCCCAGCACTTACATACCTTGAGTGACCTTTTCAGCCGTTAGCCCTGCAAGCCCAGGAATCCAGAGCTGATATGTAGGTCGCTTTAAAGTTGAGGTTGTTTGAAGGATGTTCCATTCACATCCCACTGCTACACGCATGGCCGTGGCCTCAAATGAACGCTAAACCTGGTGATGGTCATTAAACCATGCTTATGGCCTCATAATACTGCACCTACCCACAGCACTGCTAATAAATAAAGGTATATAAGCTTTGGCTTCACTGCAGACTCAGCATTTTTTGCAAGAAGCTGCCAGTAGCCATCTGTGAGGTTTCTCTGCTCATCACCAGGAGAGCGCAGGCGCAGTTCTGACCACGCTGGGCTCGGCAGGGCCATAGGAAGCTGTGTGGTTTGGTTTTAATTGATCTGTAAACCAAGGCTTAACTTACAAGTCATGTTTTTCATTGTGGATCCAGCCTTTCTGTCTGCTGTGCTGGTGGACAGCGGATGTTGCTGCTGTCTGAGGGGGGTGGATATCTCCAGCCAGAGCTACGTTTCGATTCACCTCCCTTTTCTTCTGCACAGGTAGTTGTTTGCACAAAGCAGGGGCAGGATTTGCACCAAAAAATTGCACTTGAGGGTATTTGATGCAGGTACCAACTCTGTACGTGAGCACACTGAACCAAGCCCCGAGGCGATGGTGGGGGTGAAGCAAGTTCCCAGTTAAATCCCGCAGCCCCAGTTTGCACGTTGCTGTCATTGTTTCAAGTCACAGTTGATCTTGGGATTGTGTTCCCGTTTGCAGAGGAGACAGCTCATTCATCAGCAGGAGGGAGTAAAAGCTCAAGTATGCTGGAGGATGCTGCTTCATAGGGCTTTTGGTTTTGTCATTCTTCATAACCATCCCTGTCACCGACCCAGTGGGGTATTTTGTGATGTTATAAGTAGATATAGATTTGTGATTATCATCTGTGATTAACCCTTCTTATGTTGGGAACCTGTGGAAGGTCTGACCTGAAGAGGATGTCTTAAAAAAAAAATCCCATGTTCAGATTTAATCCAAGTTGACAAGAGCTATTGTTGAGGACAAGGAGGCAGGGAGTAGATAAGAAGCAAACAGAAAATACGCTCCAAAGGGTGTAAGAAGTTGTTTTAGTGGAAGGGATATGGTTCCTCCTCTTTAATATGGATCAAAATTTGGGTAATTTTTCAAGGCAGAACAAGCTCCATCAACTGTCTACTTATTTTATAATATAACCTTTCTGTGGTGGGAGATATTGGAGGTCCAGAGGTGTTGGAGATGGGGATGCTCTTGTGGGGTGTTCCCTGGGAAGGACAGAGCCTGAGCATCTTGAAGCTTGCACCATCTCGTATGCGATCTGGAGCACCCAAGGTGGTCAGCTGGAAGCAAGCGGGACAGAGCCAGGTCAAATACTGTTCACACCTAATATCCAGCCAGGTGTCCAAAGCAGCTATTTTCCAGACACAGATGTTTTGACAGCAGAGGCTGGTTCACTGCTTTTGTATCCGGGGGGAAGAAGGGATTTAGGGTGATGAAAACTGGGAGGGAAGGATGCTGCCAGGGCTGGGGATGCCTGGCTGCTGACCTGGGCTCTCACCAGGTAAAAGCCATGGGTTGGATTTGCTGTGCTGCACTGGATTCATGCATTGCCCTCTTCTGGGAAATAATAAAAATTGCAGCACCTGTGTGGTTCAAAAACAAATAGCCTTTGCTCACCATGTCCAGGCTGCTGCTCGAATCCTGCTCTGACTCCCGAGAACAGAGGGGAGTGCGGCTTTGGGGAGCTGGGGTCACCTGTGTTCTGCTTTGGTAAGGTACTAGTTTCATCTGGAAAATAAAAATCAATATTTGCTTTTCTTTTAAGGACTTGGCCATGTACATAAATGAAGTAAAGAGGGACAAAGAGACTTTAAAGAAAATAAGTGAATTTCAGAGCTCTATAGAAAATCTGGTAAGTTGGATTACGCTCCCAACTTTAATTTGAGTATTATTAAAATATTTGCTTTTTTCTGTACAATTGCTACTGAACTTGATGTGCTACCCAAGAAAGATCTCTGTGTGTTCAGACACTCCCTGACCACTGACTGGTTTTGCTGACAGTCCAGAAGTGGTTGCTACATTGCAAAACCCATTTGGCTGTGATGGAGGGTGGCTTTTGTGGTGGTGTTACACTGAAATTGTTTCTCCAACTTTTTATCATGTTATTAATGTAGGGGTGGACCCAAGAATTCCCTAAATCTGCTACTTAATTTCCTGTCTACTATTTAAAATGGATTTTCTTTTGTTGTTAAGAAGACAGAGAGGTTAACAGAATATTCTTGCACTTGAAAATGCCCCAAGGTGCATTTGGAGAAGAAGAGCACGTGTTACATGCACTTAATTCCCAAAATCTCAACCAGATATTTTAAGGAGAATCTCGTCCTCCAAAATCCAGAGATAACAAACATTTGGTCCCATGACTGTGCATCAGCCTAGCCTGCACAACCCATCACTCACTTGAGCCCCTAAGAACCTCATTAATTTAATATTCAGTGGCAGAGCTTCAAGCTAACGAGCTTTTTCCCACATTTGCTGCAGGGATGGTCAGCTGCAGGCGCAGCTGTTCTGCTGTCACACTTCCCGCTGGGGTAATGCAGTTTGGGAGCTGACACCTGAGCTGCTTCAAAAGGGGCTGATGGACGGAGATGCTGGGTGCTGCCCACCCTGAGGGCTGCCCTGAGGGGTGCTGGGTTTGTGGATTTTAAACCTTAACTTCATTTGAAAACAATGAACTTTTAGTTGACGGTTATTTAACAGTTGGAAACAAAAACCTTAATTTTCAAGAGAAACCTGCAACAATTCTCCAGTGGGATGTGGGCTGCATGTGGGCTGTTGCAGCTCACAGGTTTTGATTGAAGCAGTCATGATAATCCTGATCTGGGTGAGCAATTAGACAGCTCTGTAAAAATGGGAATATAAATGGGGGCATTAGGCAGCCACTTCTCCATGCAGCAGCCAGGGAGCAGGTTGGACGTGTGCGAGATGAGATGTTAGCAAAGTAGTCGCTCCTGTCTGTGGATCCATCCCACGTACATTCTGCTCCGTGTTTCCTTTCGTTGCACTGGGAGGGATGTTGTGGAGTGATTGGTGTTGTGGATACACAGCCCCCAAGGCATGGCAATGAAATAATTACGGACTATACACACAGCTGTGTTAAATATTTATTTTCCTGACCAGCAATGATGCTTCACAATACTTTTTTTCCTGTAAGAACTATGCAAGAGGATTGAGTCCCATGGCTCGGTACCTGTGCTGCACCAAGCAACGTCTGCGAGGGCTTTTGAGCTGGAAGACAAACTGACCAACCCTTGGGTTGGGTTCCAACCTCCCCAAAATCTCCAGTCTTGGTTCAGGATGGGAATCAAAACTACAATAGCCTTGGTTCTTGTTTTGTAGAAACCTCTGGAGAATAGCTATTTTGAGAGGGTTTTACTTTCTGGATCCCAACCCTTGCAAAAATGCTTTGACTCCTGAGTCTTGTCCTGGAAGGCTGGTGCCGGAGCTCCAGGGACCTCCTGTGGTCCTGTGCTCATGCGTGGGCTCTGCTTGGCGAGGGCAATGCTGTTCCCAGGAGCTTCTGCAGCCCAAGGCAGGGCTGGTGAGGATGTCCCCAACACACTGCGCGATCCGGGCAGGTTGGGGTTTCAGTCCCCAAAGCATGGTCCCAGCCCTGGCTGAGGAGCTCAACCCTGCTTTGCTTTCTGCAGCAAGTGAAGCTGGAGGAGTTTGGGAGGCCGAAAATCGATGGCGAGCTGAAGGTCCGCTCCATAGTAAACCACACCAAGCAGGACAGGTGAGTGAGCAACCACGCTCAGAAGTTTTCTCAAACTAAATGCACCTTTGTTTGGCTGTTCCCCTTGTGCTCGTGGATTCAGTGATTGTCTGGAGTTGCACTGACAGAAATCACCATCCATGTGAAACTACAGCACGGTTAGAGGGTTCAGCTGCACTGGCTGGGAAGCTCTGCAGAGCTTCCCAAGTACTTCCTGTTGAATGAGGACCTTAATGAGATGTTTGGGTTTCTTGTTTATTTGCTTGCTTTGGGCAGGTATTTATTTTTATTTGATAAAGTGGTGATTGTCTGCAAAAGGAAAGGATACAATTATGAACTGAAAGAAATTATTGAGCTGCTCTTCCACAAGATGACTGATGACCCTATGAACAACAAGGACATTAAGAAGGTAGGTGGACTCCGGGGATTAGCTCTGCTGGAGAGTGTTTTGGAGTTGGTTGGCCCAGTCCTTGGGTCATACACTCCTATTAGCCTTTTAAAATAGAAACGGAGCTTGCAAAAAGCTGGAAAATAAATGCTCAGTTTTCAGGGCAGCCTTACAGAGAGTTGGGAATTGTTTATTAATGTGGGGTTGGGCTTGATCCTTGACCTCGGTCCTTGCTTAACAGCCTGGAAGAAGCTGGGATGATTTGAGTTAGGAGGGAGGAAGCTGCTCCTTGCTTTCTGGCCTGCTGACAGCAGGAGATGGGCAGGGAGCAAACATCAGGAGAGCAGGATAGGGAGGGAAGGTCTGTCCGGATTCTCTCACTCCCAGGAGTTAGAGGGTGGAGGAGCCTGGAAAGGCAGTGTGACCGTTGCCCACCAGCCCGACAAAACTGGCACTCAGAGGGCATTTGCCACTGAAGGAACATAATTTTACTGGTGGTTTGGGGCTTAGGCTGCAGTCAGGAGGGAAAAGCTCCTCCCAGCTATTGGTCAAGCAGGGACCCATTAGCTTAATCCACTTATATGGGAAGAGGTATTGTACAGACAGGGTAAGTGACATTTGGGTAAGAAAAGCCAATTTTGCCACTTGGATGCTGAAGAAATGCTGCTAGCTTTGTATTTTAATGAAATCTATTTATTTCCACTTTGCTCTCCCATGCTTTCTAGTCCCATGGAAAAATGGTAAGCAAAGCACACAATTTTCTCTCGTGTTTTTCTGTGAGATGTAATGAGACAGGCAGAGCATATGGGCGCTGGGCAGGTCAGATGTTCCTCCTGGGCTGTTGATTGCTGTCAGGGAGGGATATAATGGCTGGGGAGGAGCCACCGGAGCAGAAAAATCTGGGTTCTCTCATCTGCCACTGTGAATTCTTACTTGGCCCTGGTGCACGGCACCCAGCTGATTCAAGCATCATTAGTTGTGACGCGTTACAGAGACACAAAGCTCTTCTTCCTCCTTCCCTGCT
>NW_010312742.1:72371-88922 GCF_000700745.2 Antrostomus carolinensis
TTCAGCAGTCTGTCGGGAGCAGGGACGGGGGGGCAGGCACTGAGAGCAGTTATGAAGATGCCTGAGCAGTTATGAAGATGCCTGAATAAAGCGTGGCACATTTTGCTGCTCCAGCGTTGGGAGTGCAGCTGTCTGACCAACTCTCTCGTTTTCTCTTGCAGTGGTCATACGGCTTCTACCTAATTCACCTTCAGGGGAAGCAGGGCTTCCAGTTCTTCTGCAAGACAGAGGAAATGAAGAGGAAGTGGATGGAGCAGTTTGAAATGGCAATGTGAGCACAGGCAGTCGCTTTCTCTCCCAGAGTGCATTCTTCAAGGATGGGGGACAGTGTCTTGGACCAGCAGGTCACTGGAGACCAGCTCTGGTAGCAAAGCCTGTGGTGGGGAAGCTCACATGGGCTTTCTGGATGGGGTCCCTGTGTGAAGGGAGCTTGGGTCCAGCATGAAATCATCTACCTTGAGTGTATGCCCCAAAGCATTGGTGGTACATCTCTGAAATGACACCTTGGCATGGTGTCAGGCCATGGGTGAAGCACCCAGCTGGGTGGAGGAAGGGGTTGCAGGAAGAGGATTGCTGCTGCGGGGAGCTCGTCCTGAGCAGAGCAGGGCCTGGCCCTGCGCTGGCAGGTCTGGGCTGTTCAATGACTTGGGCAAGGGCCAAATCCATGAGTGTTGTCCCAGGGGAAGGTTGATGGGCAAAATCCTCTCTCTGCACAGTCAAGCAGAGGTTTCCCACTCGATTTTTTCTTATCTGTCCATGTGGTTTCCAAATTTTGACTAAAATGCAAACAGCAGCTGCTGTGACAGGTCATAGGTGCAGCGTGGCTCCTAGGGACGGGTTGATAACCCCCTGGTCCTTTCCCTTAGGTCCAACATAAAGCCAGAGAAAGCCAATGCAAACCACCATAACTTTCAGATGTACACATTTGAAAAGACGACCAACTGCAAAGCCTGCAGGATGTTCCTGAGGTGAGCACCACCCTTCTAGCTTTTCTGCATCTGCATTAAAACACGGGAAGAAAATCTCAAAGCTGAAACTGAATTAAGACTTTCTGACTTCTTTTTTGTGCAGAGGAACCTTCTACCAGGGCTATCTTTGCCCCAAATGTGGAGCGGGTGCTCATAAGGAGTGCTTGGAGATCATTCCTCCATGCAAGATCGGTGAGTTATTTCACATCATTAGCAGCTTGTGCCAAGGAGGTGAATGGATGTGAATGATCTGAAAGATTCCCTCTGTAAAGCACTGATGTTTGTTAATGCATAACGAAATCTGCATACGCTGCCTGTTAAATTAACCACTTATTCCACCATTTCTCTTGCAGGTTCTTCAGCAGACCAGGTACGTTGTTTGATGGCCCTTTTCCCATGTCCCTCTCTGCCTTGGGCAGAGCCTGTGCCCTTACCTGGTCCAGGTGTGGGTAGCTTGTGGAAGAGCCTTCACCAGCCTTGGGGAGATCCCAGTAACCTGGAGGGCAGGACTGGAGACCAATTGCCTCTCCTCCAGACCAAAATTGGCCTGGTCTGGGCAGTGCCATGACCCTCAGGAGGTGCCAGCACCCAGTTGGGGTGAGCACCGGGTGCCAGGGAGGTTTCAGGAGAGGTTTTCTTGTCCCAGTGGCTTCAGGCAGGCTCTCATGGAGGGAACCAAGACCACCATGTCCTCACAGAGACTTTTTCCTTTCTCTTTGCAGGATTTTCCGAGTGCTGGACCTGGTAAGGGCATAACTGTGTTACAGGAGAGCGCGTAGAGATGGCGTCTTGCTTGTGGTTGCATGTGTCCCTAACACTGAGCTTGTGGGAGGGAGAAGCTCCTTCTGAAATCAGAGAGGAGCATTAGTAGCTGTAGAGGGGTGGGATGGTGGGGTGCTGAGGTCTCTCCTTGCTCTGCTCCCCAAGCAGTAGGTCAGATCTCCTGTGAGAAAACCCAGCCTCTGAGGGCTCAGCCCTCACCCACTGGCACCGCATCATTTATTTCGATGCGTTCATGCCCATGGCTGTTCTGCTGTGTGGGTAAAGCTTTGGCGCATCACACAAGGAACCAAGGAGAGGCTGGTGAATTTACACGTGCCAGATCATCTTTCAAAGCAGACCAAATGTCTCCTGGCAGGGAGGGTTGTTGATGATGGGGAGGATCTTCTTGCCAGTCCAACACGCTGCGGGGACATGCAGCTCCAGGCACTGCCCTCTGATGGGACCGTTGGCTGTGATGGTTGCCCCAATATTTTTTTTATTTTCCTTTGCTTAAAACTAACCTTGACAGAGTGCTGAGCCTGTCCTGCCCGTGCTCTGGCTCGAAGGAAAAAGAACAATTTGTGCTTTTTCTGTTAAAAGGAGAGCCAAGCCTGGCAAAAAGAAACCTGAATCAAATTGGTGGTTAAAAAAAGAAAGCACAGAACGCTCTCACTGGCCAGGGAGAGGCAGAGGTAGGAAAGCATTTTGAAGATAAACACTGTGGTTTTAGCGCAGTTGGGGAAGCTTATTTAATGTGCAGTTGTTAGCGAGACAACTGGACTTTGACTGCAAGCTTCAGGGGCGTTTGAGTCCCAAGTCCGGCTGAAATTCAGTAAAAGCTGAGTGTTTGCTGGTCCCTTTGGCAATCATGGATGCCAACACCACACCTGGCGGGGTTTGGTGCTGGCCAGGCATCGCCTCATGAGAGCTGGTGTGCCGCGACGAGGTTCAAGTCCAGTGCAGGGCTGGGAGTCAGGGCTTTGGCTTGGCTCCATCCTTCATGGATTTATTTTTGCTCAGTGAACTCAGCCATCCATGTAATTGCAGGAGCCAAGACCGTTCTCTGTGCGCACTGTTCCTTTCATGCTTTCTGCCCCCAGATCCTGCCTGACGGTGCCGCTAGATTTGTGGTTCACAGGATAAAGAACAACAGCCTTTGTTGGGGTATTTTTGTTTTGCTTTTTCTTAACTGGGACAAAGTGTTTGAAACTGTTTTGCATCTGTTCCAGGTCCTAAAATGGTGGCAGTTCAGAATTACCACGGAAACCCAGCACCTCCCGGGAAGCCGGTGCTGACATTTCAAATTGGGGATGTGATCGAGCTGCTGAGGGGGGACCCCGACTCGCCATGGTGGGAGGTGAGAGCACTTCCCCTTAGGAAATTCCCAGGAAGTTTTAAGCCAATGACTTCTGCATCGTCCCTTTTATTTGTGGGCTTTCCCAGAGCACGGAGATGTGCTGGGGCTTTGGAGCTGGTGGGTCTGTGAGGTGCTTTGGAGCTCGGGAGCTGCTGCAGGGACCGTCCCCATCCCCGCACGGCAAAAACCTCGCTCCCCGATGTGTGTCCCCATCTGATACCCAGCTTGGCTTCACAGGGGCGGTTGCTGCAGACGAAGAAGTCGGGTTATTTTCCCAGCTCGTCGGTAAAGCCCTGCCCTGTCGATGCGAGGGTAAGTGCCGAAGAGGAGATGGAGCTGGGAGAACTGGGATGGGTGCTGGGAGCTGTCATGGGAGGTGCTACTTCAGCAGTGCTTTCAGTTGCTTTTCTCAGCCTTCTGCTTGAGACCTTGGTCCTTCCAGTAAGTCCCTGGACCTTGAATGAGGCCTTTAACTGTGACCGAATTAGTGAGGAAGTGGATCCATCATCCCATGGTTGCAGGTGTCTGGTCAGGTTGGTCTGAGCCCTGTTCCCAAGGTTGAGGTTGGCAGGACCAGGTCAAGACCCCATTCCTCCTTTTGGGAGCAGAGTGCTTGAGATCAATCACAGTACAGGAAAACAGCACTTTTGGGTTTTTTTACTATGTTTTGTAACACTGTCGGCTGCTTCCCAATTAAAAAAACACACAGGTAAATAAAAAATACAGCATGCTCATCCCAGCTGGGAGGCTGAGAGAGAAATGCTCTGCTACAACACTGCCCTCCGCCGCCAAAGCCAATAATTCAGAAATGGCTTGGCAGATGAAAACCCTCCCATGGAGAGGAGCATCTCACCCATGATCAACAGCCCGATGAGACGCTGGCTCCACAGTAATAAGCAATATTCTCTTTGCAGCCTCCCAACAGCCGGCCGCCCTCACGAGAGATCGACTACACGGCGTACCCGTGGTGAGTCGCCCTGCCTGCCGCTGGGCACGGCCTTTCTCTACCTGGAAAGTTGTATCAGCTTTGCCCTTTAATTGTTACTTCATCAGGAATCCACTCTAATAAGGAATTAGGAATGCAGGTTAGCAGTGCTTTGGGTCCTGCCTCCCCCATGGCCATGGGGCAGCTGCTGTGGTGGCATTTGGGTGTTGAAACCTGGTGCAGCCCTCACAGCACCAGTGGGGAATTCTTCCCTGATGGAGAGGGTCAGAGGCAAACCAGATGCTGGTTTCTCTTCCCATTTTCTGTATTTTCTGTGCCCAGAAAACCATTTTGGGAGGAAGGAAGCGATTCCTGCCTTGGTGGGAGAGGCTGCTCTTACCTCGCCTCCTGCTCCTTCCCTCCTGCTCCAACCAGGTTTGCAAATTTGTGAGTCTAAATTATCCCCTTTTGCTGAAGCTTCCTTCACCTGGTGACCAATTCCAGATTTTCTAGGTGCCCTTGAAAGATAAGAAACTTCAAAGGGAAGAGGTTGCACTCTGCATCACTCATCCTCTCTGTTCTGTAGCTGAGCAGTTTCTTCTCTATCTCTGAGCATCTTCCTTTCTGCTTATGAAGTTTTGGAGGAGACCTGCTTCTCTACTTATCCGACCTTCATGCCTTTAAAAAAAAAAAGTATATTTTTGACTAACACATGCCTATTTTAAAGATATGCATTAACTTTTAATTAAATTAATTAATTAAACTCTTGGCTCAGGTTTGCAGGGAACATGGAACGACAGCAGACAGACAATCTGCTCAAGTCTCACATCAGTGGCACCTACCTGATCCGGGAGCGGCCGGCTGAGGCCGAGCGCTTTGCCATCAGTATTAAGTGAGTAATACTTAATTTAGTAATTTATTGTTACTTCCACATAGAGGATGGGACAGGGCTGGAGCATGCAGCTACGTTGAGAAAACTATTGAGTGCCTTTGCTACCATTTGCAGGTTCAATGAGGAGGTGAAGCACATCAAGGTGGTGGAGAAGGACAACTGGATTCACATCACAGAAGCCAAGAAGTTTGAAAGTTTGCTGGTAGGTTTTTGTAGCCCCTTTGAGCGTGCACACCATCCCTGCAAGTCTCGCAGAGGATGGCAGAGACAGCTGGGTGCCTCTCCATCCTTCCCAGGAGCTGGTCGAGTACTACCAGAGCCACTCGCTGAAGGAGAGCTTCAAGCAGCTGGACACAACACTGAAATACCCCTATAAATCTCGGGAGCGCTCTACCTCCAGGACCTTCACCCGCTCTCCAGGTAAAACCCAGCTCAGCTGTGCGAGCGGGCGTTGTTAAAACCCCGACGGGAAATCTCAGCCTTTCACCAGGAGTAGGGTCTGGACGAGGGGATTTATAGATTTGCTGTAGGGCTTGAGCCCCCAGTTTTCAAACAAGTCTCTTGCTTGGCTGGTGGCATTTTGAGGACAGGTCTCACAGGAGGTGGTGAGGGTCAGGGGGGATCCAGCTGAGCTGGGGCTGTCTGATGCTGCTCCCCGAGCTCGTGTGGGGAGTGCTCTCGAGTGGGTGCTCTCGAGTGGATGCAGCCTCCCAGGGTGAGGTTTTGCTGGAGGGAGGCTGCATTTTTGCTCTTTGTAGTCCATGGTGGTTTGCCACCCCCTGGTCCTGCCAGGAGAGGAGCTGCAGGGGCAGCCCATCTGCCCATGGATAACCAGCAGAGATGTGATGCTCTGTGAGCGGGATATAGCGTGTCTTACCTGCCCACCTGAGTTTTTGTGTGTGTGTTTTAACGGATCCAATTCCAGTGTCACTCGTGAGGGTTTGAATCCCAGTGGGACTCCTTTAAGGGAGATGATGGGAGAAATGGTAAGTTTGTGCCTAAAATAAAAATGAAAATATCAAAACAAATGGAAAGGAAAAGGTGCATTAGTGCAAAATGCTCCATTTTGTCTAAAAGCCTGAGTGCAGAAATAACTATTTTGGGGGGAAAAATGCATTTTTAAAAAACTTTTTCCGTGGTATATCTTAAAAAGAATACCAAAAAAAGATAGTTTTTAAAAGCTGATTAAATATCTTCTCCAAAAAAATACAACCCTAGGATGACTTTGGAGCCCCAACACTGGCTGCAGGGCTGTGGACGGACCTGCTGCAGGCTGTCCCAGCTCCGAGCCCCCTTGCAAGACCTTCTGTATGCTTTGCCCTGTATTTCTCTGTCAGCTTTTAAAGCTTTATGCATTTTTTTTTTTAATTTCCTTTTTAATGCGTGTTCTGCCTCTTTCTGTTTCTCTTTAACCTCTTTGCAGCCTCCTGCGCTTCCTACAACTTTTCTTTTCTCAGTCCTCAGGGCCTCAACTTTTCTTCTCAGAGCTCCTCCAGTCCCTTCTGGTCAGGTACCAGTCCAGAGAGACCTGCTGCCTTCCCCAGGCTGCAGCATCCCCAGCTTGAAAGCCATCGTCAATGGGACCTGCGGGGTCCCCGCTGTCCCTCCAGCAGCCACAGACAGTTCAGAGGGTCCCCAGTGCTGCCCTAGGACACAGCCTGGAAATAAGTTAATTAACCATGGCTTGGCCAGAAGCAAAATGCACTCCACCTTCTCCCCCAAATCAAGCAGGGAACAGATGGAGTTGTCATTATTTGAGAAAAGGGGCTAAAATTAATGGAAAAGTCAATTTAGTCCATTGGGATCTCATGATGTACTTCAAGCTCGACCTCCTTATCCCATGTGTTTCACCAAATGAGCATTGGCATCACACCATCTTCCAGACTGCTTCTCCTTGCTCTACAAGGAGAACATCTCGATGTCTGGCAGTTTTTGAGCTCTGGTATCTGAGGCTGCTCAGGAGCCCTGTGCTGAGGAGTTTTGGGGTGAACCTGTACCCTCAAATGTGTTTTGTGGCTCAGACTTCCTCCAGTGAGTGCAGCGGTGCTCTGGCCTTTGAACCCCATTGATTTGAATGTGCTTGGCAGGGATCAGAGCAGAACCATGCCAGTTCATGTCTTCCTGTTTAAGCATTTACCTTTCACCGTTTTCCTTAGGCTGGACAGGGAAAATTATCAGCAAAACCACACGTGTTCTTTCCTTACTGCCATATTTGGGAAGCACACTTTCCTTTTCAGGGTGTTAGAACATAATTCTGGGAATTTGGGATCCTTTAACTGCATATCAGGTATTACAGACAGTAATTTGTGGAGCAGTGGGCTCTGAGCAAGCTCCTGATGAAAGAGTTCAAAGCTGCCTTGAGTCTCGCTCCATTCTCCAGCCTGGCTGCCTGGCAAGGCTGGACGAGCCCTCCAGTGACTGCACATTGTGTGACTGGACCGCCTCCATTGCCATCCTCATCTCCTTCCATCCCAAGAGCTGAAAACCTGGGCAAAGCTTTTCCTTAAACTTAGTTCAACCTTGGTTTGCAAACTTTTAAAATTGAAATTAATCCTTAAAAGTCCTGGGACAAAAAAAGGGTCACTTCACCAAAACACAATGTCCCTTCAGGGTGGGGTTTTTTAAGTTGTTTTTTTTCCCTCTTCTTTTTTATTAAACTTCAGAGAGGGTGCGTTTTTCTCCTCCTCTGCCCATCCCATCCCTCCCAGTGTTGTTCTCCTGCCCCTACCTTTCCCCCTTCACTGCTGCTCCTCCTCCTCCTCCTGCCTCCCCGCGCATCCCCTGCCTGAAGCGATGGAGATCCGAGGTCCTGGGCCGTGCTGGTGCTGGCGGAGGTTGGGTCCCAGGACAGCTCACAGGACCATGCTTCTTATCACAAGCTGTTGGTCAGCGGTAGGGTTTGCTGGGTGACTTTGCACCTTTTGGTCTGTAATGGGACCAAGTTTCCAAGCGCCCTCGTTGCTCCCTAACAGGGACAGGAGTAGGGAGGAAACTGGGTTAGGAGCTTGTTTGTCCTTATGGCCAAACAGACAGGTTTTGCTCAGCATCTTTATGAGAATCCAATCCCAAGAACTCATTTTTTTTAAGTCATTTAAATACAAGTTGATCGGTGAAATCTTTTGGCAAGGTGGTCCCATCAGGTGCTGGGAGCTGTGTGGCAGCCAGACCTGGTATTGAGAGTGGAACAGGATTTTTCCCTGTTTTCATTGTTAGTGTTTGTGTATTCCCGTGAAATCTTTTACCACCTTCACACAAAAGTGACACCAGTGATCCCCACCAAGCCCCTCCTGGATTCTCCTGGTCAGCAGAGAGGGTCTTCCCAAGCCCATGGAGCTGTGTAAAGCCCAACAGGAACCCAGTTTAACCCTGACCACCCCAGTCTGTCTGGGACTGAGCAATTTGGATGAGGCCAGTCCCAACATCCGAGCTCATCCAGGTTGTGGCACTGCAATAGGAGCCAGCGCCGTGGTGGAAAACCCAGGTTGAACCTTGCCAAGCTCTCCCCAGGCATCGGCTGGTCCTGTGTGGCAGGGCAGCTCCTGATCCCCTCTGCTTTGTCCCCTCGCAGTGTTCACCCCACGGGTCATAGGGACGGCGGTGGCACGATACAACTTTGCGGCGCGGGACATGCGGGAGCTCTCGCTGCGAGAAGGCGATGTGGTGAAGATCTACAGCAGGATTGGCGGGGACCAGGGATGGTGGAAGGGGGAAACCAACGGAAGAGTGAGTGCATCCAGATAATGTCTCATTTCTGCAGCAAATGGTCCTCCCTGTTCTCAACCTGCCCGGCCGGAGCACAGCCTGCTGTCAGGACAACAAAGGGCAGGGGGACACGTCCCACTCCCTGTTGCTCTTTTGTGGCTCGTGGATGGGCTGTCATCTCAGAAGAGCCCCTGTTGTGTCACCAGTCAGTGCTGTGTGACAGTGACAGGCAACGCCCGGTGCGTGCAGGCAAGATGGGAGCATGCGGTGGGCAGGTGGGCACGCCAGCTTGGGCGATGCCCAGATCTGCCCTTCCTTAAACCTGCACGTGGCGGATTTATGCAGGAATCATAGAATAGTTAGGGTTGGGAGGGACCTTAAAGATCACCTAGTTCTAACCCCCCTGCCATCAGCAGGGACACCTTCCAGGGAGGAGCAGCCACAGCTTCTCTGGGCAACCTGGGCCAGTGTCTCACCACCCTCCGAGTGAAAAATTTCCTCCTAATACATCACCTAAATATCCCCTCTCTTAGTTTAAAATCATTTCCCCTTGTCCTGTCACTATCTGCCCATTTAAAAAGTCATTCTCCCTCCTGTTTATAAGCTCCCTTCAAGTACTAGAAGTCCACAATGAGGTCTCCCTGGAGCCTTCTCTTCCCCAAGCTCAACAAGCCCAGCTCCCTCAACTTTTCTTCATAAGAAAGGTGCTCCAGCGCTCTGATCATCTTCATGACTTTCCTCTGGACCTGCTCCAACAGCTCTACATCTTTTTTGTGTTGGAGACTCCAGGCCTGGACTCAATACTCCAGATAGGGCCTCACAAGGGCAGAGTAGAAGGGGGACAATCACCTCCCTCACCTTGGGAGTGGCTCTGCAGGCGAAAGGCTCAGCATCCTGGGGAAAAACAGCAGGTTCATAGCTTGACCTGGTGTCCAACAGAGTTCGTAGCACTGGAGGCAGATTATTCGTGCCCTGATTCCTTATATCTTGTGGACAACCCATGTGTCCAAGGCAATGTATAGCTGCTGCTGGCTCCATCCCAAATTAGGGTAACAGGAGCACCTCCTCCTCATCACCACCGTACGTCGGGATGCGGGTGCATCCAGCGCTGTACAAACGGCAGCACGTGGTGGTGGGGGAATAGTCCCAGTGACAGGACAGGGGGTCCCTTCAGCTCCCCAGTCTCCAGCTCACCTCTCTGCTTCCTCGGCAGGTTGGCTGGTTTCCCTCAACGTACGTGGAAGAGGAAGGGGTGCAATGACTGCCAGGATGTCTGATGGAAAGCCATTGAGTGCCCAGAGCGAGCCGCTGCAGACCGTGCACACTTGTCCCATGAGACGTGGCCAGACACCTGCCAGGACTGCCACCACAGCCTCCTTAGCAACCCCTTCCTCTGTACAGTGTGTGTGTGCGCGTCGGGACCGCCACCAGCCTCGCTCCTCTTACGTGTATAGAAGAGGATGGATGGTCTGTCGGATAATGTTCATGTAGCAGCTCAGGAGAGTCCTGGGAAAGCTGCGCTCCCCTGCATGGACAGAGCTGAGAGACTCTGTATGGTGCCCACCAGAAGATGGGGTCCAAACCCCATTTAGTAAAGGTGTTTTAAAAGCCACTGTGGTGATGGTGGTGGGATGATGGTGAGGCTGAAGGTTTGCACCTGGGCTGGTGCCTGGGTACACTGAGGTGAGAATTTGGAGGCTTCTAAGGGGAGGGAGCAACTCCGCCCCAAGGAGATGACGCAGACCCCCTGCCACACTGCTCAGGTGGGCTCCCTGGGTCAGGGTTTCAATGGTCTCCCTGGCAGCTGTGCAGCAGCACTGTGCTGTGGTTGGGTGGAGGGGGCAAAGCGGCGCCCCCTGACCCAGGAGGAGGAAAGGGCTATTGCTTGTCTCTGAAGAATGCCAGCTGTGAAACCAGGAGCACATTGTGACCATCAGACATAGGCTGGAACTGGACTTCCAGGTCAGACAGGAGGGAAAAGAAATGCCTTGGCATCCCAAGCCCATTTTCTTTACAACTACCTTTGGTCCCACCAGCCTTGCTGCAGGCAGAGGGGACAGCCCAGGGTGCAAACTGGTCCCACTGGTGAGCCAGAGGTCTCAGCACATTGCAAGACTGGAGACGTGCTTTGCCACACAAGAGTTTTGGAGGCCACCAAGGCACCAGGTACACAGAAAGGAGTGGACAGGAGCATACATCTGTGGGTCTCTCCTCCCCTTGCTCCCAGCTCAGTCCTGCTACGAGCAGGACCACCCCTCAGCCAGGCTGATTTTTCTTGCAGCCGTGACATGTCGCACCTCGCTGAGCTCAGGGAACAAACCCACCTGAGTAAGGGCTATGGTATCAACTCCTGATTTCTCTCGATAAGTTGTGAAAGCATCTCTTCTTCCCCAGCTGAGTGCACTTTTGGGGGCTGTGAGTGTTGCCCTCCATCTCTTCCTCCCACAGGCTGTTAATGCTGCTGCTGTAAAGTAAAGGTCCGTCTGTCTTGGCATTTTCACTGTGTCCTGAGCACCCTCCGTGCAGGTCTGTTCCTTCCAGAGCTCAGCCCCATCGTTGGTAGGCAGAGCTGCCGGGTGGAAACCATGGCCATCGTCTTCTGCCAGGCACTGGCTTTGCTCTCCAGCTCCAGAATTTCCTTCCAAAGTGCAAATACCAACATATGTGTGTGGGTGTGTGATGGGACAACTTCCCTTTGATATCTGAGCCCCAGGAGATGTCCTGCAGCCTCTCTGGTGGCATTTTGAGCTGGTGCTTCCATGCCCTGATGTTGTTCCCTTGGGATTTGCAGTGGTTGTGCCATGAGGCACTGTGTTCCCGGTGCAGGCTCTTGGCATTGTGCGGGCACAGGTCTCGGTGACACCAGTGTTGGGTGGGTGAGTGGTGGTGATGTCCTCGGTCCCTGGCACAGGGGTACCATGGCTGCATCCAAAGCCTTGCCACAAACAGAGCAGCAGTGCCCTGCTTGGGATAATAAATGGAAGAGTTTGGGGCTTTCAAGGAAAAGGGAAAGATATTAACTTGGAAATTAAATGTTGCTCAGTGACAAGCCCAGAGCCACCCTGCTCTTCCTCCTGGAGCCCCACAAGTGCTCCCAGTGCCGTGGGGGGAGTGGAGTGGGTGCAACCGGGGTCTGGCTGGGGCAGATGCCTGGTGGGGGTTTTGCTCTGCGAGGTGACGAGGACACGGAGGGGGCTCAGGGCTTTCCCAAGGTACTGTTTGGTGCTAACCTCTCCCGACCAGCCCCTCAGTGCTTGGCTCGGGGTGTGCTCAAGGGGTCTCATTTGCAAGGGGGAGCCTTGGGGGTGCTGCTGGCGGGGAGCTGGCCATGCCCTGCTCCTCCAGTGCAAAGCAAAGCACTCTGCTGTGATTCCCACAGCTGTGCTGGAGCTGGGGATGTGTTTAGGGTGGATGAGACCAAGGCACACACGTACCCGAGACAAACATCGTCGTTTGAGATGGCTCAGGGTGTGCCTCAGATCCTAAAGCCCTCCTGTTTGACATGGCCAATTCTGTAAGGCAACGAGGGCATCTGCTCTAGGAGAGCATGTGCCCTGTCACAGGGACCACAGCACCGTCTCTCCCTTCCACCCCAAAGGTCTCCCCGACCTCCACTGCTGCCTGCGCTCTCCTACCAGCCCTGCCAAATCCCCCTTCCCTCCAGAGAGCTCTCCCTCTTGTGTTTACTGTTGTAAGAAACTTGTTAAAAAAAAAAAGATTGTTTTGTTTGTAAGTAATTATTCAGCCGTTTGCCACAATATCTATCTGTGAATAAGAAAGGGAAATGTTTTTTTATGATGGCGAGAAAATTGTATATATATTTTAGTTCATCGCAGATCATTCAAAATTGCAATGGGATATGTTGGAAAATAATATGTAAATTCCTTGGGTTTTTCCTTTGCACTGCACTAACTGGGATAGGGTGGAGGGGATTTAAAGATAAAACTGTTTGTTTATGGAATAGTTTATAGCTGGGAATTTGGAAATAATTTGGAATAGCTTGTAATGCTGGAATAGAAACTTTAGCTGCTACTTAGAAACCCTTTTGCATGTGGTTTTTCCAGACCTTCTTAAGTTACAATACATCAAAGTAAATTCCATGATGAAAAAAAATAAAGTGTAATTTTGCTGATAGGTTTTTTTTTTTTTCCAGCCATGGTTTTTACTGTGCCAGAGGGTTTAGGCTTGTGTTGGGTTTCTTGTCCCTAAAACCCCCTTGGCCATGCTGGGGATGGAGGGGTGGCTTGGCCAGTCCAGAGGAGATGCCTGCTCACAGGGACATATCCTTTCCAATTGCTGCCATGATCCATAGGCATTCATACCCATTTTGGAAGGGGTAGGAGCAGCTGCCTCCCATGCAGTTGTCCCACATTCCAAAGCTTTTCCTAGAGCTTCTTTCCCTCCCAGAGCTGATCCACTGTGGAGTGAGAGAAGGAGCATGATTTTCCACGGCTTTTTGTCACTCCCAGGTGTCATATTCCAGAATCTTACTCAGCCCTGCACACAGTGTTTTCCAGAGCAGTAAAACAAATTGCACAGTTGCTGATAAAATACCTGAGGCGTTGCTGGAGGTTTCATCCCAGAGCAGGGACACGAGATGCCACTGTGATCTGCCATGTCATTTAATTAATAATATTTTTTTCTGCTCTGTGAGTCCCCAGTGCTTTCTCCTTCTTGCTTCAGCTTTCACAGGGTCAACTGAAAGGGCCTGTAGCAATGAGCAGAGGGGTTTTACTCAGTGAAGCAGGACTTGAGCTGGGTAATAACTTTTGGATGGCGATTTGGAAAGACGCTGCTCAAACAGGTATTTAGCCTTGGCTGAGGTGATGACCCCTGTCTGGGATAAACCCTTTCCCTGCTGTTGCTGTTCAGTCTAAGGGAAGCTCTCCAACACACACCATGTATGAAATACCAGGTTTTGGTACCTGGGTGATCTCCTGCCAACAATGAATATCAGCTCAGCCCTGAGCAGGTTGGGCATCGCTGTCAGATGCCAACAGCACAGCTGGGCTGCAAAAACATGGCACTAGAGCCTGTAACCGACTGATGGCTGCAAGAACAGGTAAATACAAAAATTTTCCATGCAAGGTCCTGCCTCTGGGGACATCCCTGCCACGCCAGGGCTGGCTCCTTGGTGACAGTTGGTGACATCTAACCCTTGAGGGGTGGTTGGAGCTGGCATTGTTGACAGGCCAGGTGGGTTCCTCAACAGCCGGCTTTGCTGGGCTCCCCATCCAAACCTCCCCCTGCGCTTTGCACTGATGCGGGCTGACGCCTCGGGGATAAATGGGGCATTTATTTGCCATGCCCAGCCATGGCCAGGCGCTGTAACCGGACCGGGGACAGCATTCCTGGGGCATTAACAGGAGAATAAATCTCCAAGCACAGCCAGCACAGCTGGCTCCAGCCCTGCCCAGAGCCTGGCCTGCCCCAGGAGGGGGAACACACGAGACACAGGTTTTCTTTTTATTTATTATTCTTGTTTTTTCCCCCAGCAATTGCAGCTGCTGACACAATCTCCCACATGAGCTGGGTTCGCCGAGGCGCTGCCTCTGCTCTGAGCAAACACGGCGCTGGGGGTGGTTGCATTTGCTGGCTGCCGTCTGCAAACAGCAGGTCCTGCTCTGTGACGTGGAGTGTGACAGCCGCTCTGCCATGTCCCTGGGGCTGGGCCTTAAGCACACCCTGTGGCCCCACTGGCTTGTGGCTGGCCAGCACGTGACCACCTCCCTCTGCCACCTTGGCTGGATGCAAGCTGCCATGCCACCCAGCTTGGTGGACCCCAAAACAATTGTCTAAAACCACTGTGCAAATCAGGATGGGGAAACTGAGGCAGGGAGTTGCCAAGATCAGAGCTCAGAAAAGCTCTGCCCAGCAGGACTGTGAGGGATCAAGCCTGCTTTTGGTTTGGGGTTATGTACTGGTCATGCTTTCCCAAAACCAAATTCAGACCATGGTGTAAGGGAGAGCTCTGCCTGTGTGGGCTGTGATGGTGATGGGAATGGTGGTGGCCCACACTTGCAGCCTAGTGCATGCTGGAACACAGAAGATTCCACTTAAACATGAGGAAAAACTTTACTGTGAGGGTGCCAGAGCCCTGGGACAGACTGCCCAGAGAGGTTGTGGAGTCTCCATCTCTGGAGATGTTCCGAACCCACCTGGATGCCGTCCTGTGCACCCTGCTTTGGCAGGGGGGGTTGGACTGGATGATCTCCAGAGGTCCCTTCCAACCCCCACCATTCTGTGATGAGACGCGGGTCTGCAGCACGCCTGGCTAGTTCACTCCTGCATTAGCCAGACTGTTTTCTGTGACCTAGAAAACTCCAGCTGGCGCACAGAAACCGTTCCTTTATTTTATAATTAATCTGTGTGCACAAACTGCCATGCTTCTTTATTTTATAACTAATCTGGGAGTTATACAGAAAAGATTGAACTGGTTTAGGCTCCCTTTACATCGAATTGACCATAGAAAAAAATAACTACCCTTATTCCTGCTCTGGAGCTGCGTCACAGCCTCAGGGTTTGGCAGGACTGAAGTCACCACCACTTTCTCTGCTGTCCCTTCTGAGCTTAGTGACCAGCTCGAGCTGCTAAATGTATAGTTGAGCTTGTATTGTTTTAGGTCTGGTCTAACCCAAAGGTCGTATTTATAATTAGTACATGCTGATGAAATGGTTCTGGTTCATCAAACAAAACCACTCCACTGCAAGCAGGAGTTTAGACTTGTTTGCATCCCTCTGTGGTTATTTTGAGCAGTTACTCCATGGAGAAGTCTAGAGGAGTTGGGGCTCCCTCTTTAAAACTTAGAAACTTAGAAACTGATTTTATCTTTGGGAGAAAGAAAGAAATGGTGACTGAGACTGGGGCTAATGCTGGAACAAGTGAGACCCTCAGCTTCTCTTCAAACTCTTCCCAAACTGGGGAGTTTGGATGCAGACTGGGTACCATGGTGTGTTCAGCCTGCAAGAGCAGAGGTGTGGGGTGGTGGGGAGCGGCGGGGGCTCTTTCTGGGGTCACGGTGCTTTTGAATGCTAAACCTCCCCAAAACCACTGTCCCTCGGCTGTTCAGGGCTCCATGGGGCTGTGGGTGGGCGATGCTGCCTGGAGGACACTGCAGGGACCATGATTTTGCTCAGACCCCAACCCCACCAACCGCCGGCCAAACCTGGCTCCACCCCGACCTCTGCTTCTCCGAGATATCAGGATCAGGCCCTTTAGAGCCGCCTTTAAAGAACTCGCATCGCCCGTGTATCCTGCCCAAACAGGCCCTAATTTGAGGGGTGAGTCCTGGGCAGGAGGAACAATAAACCTTCAGGTTGGGAGATCTAAATCAAACATTTTCCTACCAACTCTAAATTTTTATTTTTATTTTTTTTTTTTTAGTGTTCCCACCTTTGCTTTGAGCTCTTGAGTCTGACTTAAGAAATGTGTAAATTTATTCTAATTCTGCTCTTAAAATGTAACTGCTGGGAGCTCTGGCAGGAGGGTCAGATGGTGCCTTTCCTCACTGTGTTTGCTATCTGGCATCCAGCTGACGGCTCCAGCCAGCACCGAGCCAGCCTGGGAGGCTGCGAGTCCCCAGCTGGGCTGTTTGTTCTCTGTTGGGCACAGAGCCGGGGAGAAAAAACAGCATTTTCCTCCCTGTTTTGAATTTCTCTGCTCAGCTTGACTTTTCTTCTTTGTTGAGAAGCAGTAGAGCCACGAGAAGGGGTAAGAGCTCGTTACCCACCTCCTGGGCTGGCTCTGCTTGCCTCTGGTTAATGTTTTTTGCAGCAGGGGCTGAAGGGACAGCTGTGCACGGAAGAGGAGGAGGAGGAGGAGGAGGCGGAGGAGAGCATCGGAGGAAGGCAGGGGCCCCACAGCCATCGCAGCAGGGAAAGCCAGCCCGGAGCAAGCCTGGCTGGTGAGTGGAGTGGGGCAAGTGGCTGTGGGCAGTGGGAACGCG
>NW_010312742.1:88935-100722 GCF_000700745.2 Antrostomus carolinensis
GTGTCACGGGATCTCTCGAGCGGGAGTTTGGAGCTTTGCTGGGCTGTGGGGACAGCGAAGGGACAGCGGGTGCTTTGGAGGCTGTGAGTGGGGGTCTTGGTGAGGTGAACTCTCGGGTAGCCCCTGGCCACAGCTCGTAGTTTGCGGGGGAGGGGGCTGCTGCTGACCTGCGAGACCCCACTGCACCCCGGCTTGTGCACCCAAAGGCAGGCACCCAGAGCAAACCCTGAGCCGTGTCACCATCCAAGAGCCCTGGGTGCAGGGGCTGGGGTGTCTGCAGGCAGGATCTGTCCCTGTCCCCCACCAGCAGCCATTGCACCGCCCTCTTCTGATAGGGAGCAAACCTTGTGCCTTATGGTGGCCAAACAGGCTCCTGAATAGAAGAAAAAAAAAAAAGAGGAAAGAGAAAAGAAAAAAGCTGTTTTCTGCAGGCGTGAGCGTGCACAGGCCTGTCCTGTTTCCAGGCCCCTTTTTGCAGAGGGGCCCCTCCACAGGGTGTTTGGGATTGCACACATGTGCAGTGGGACTCCCAGTTCTCTGCTGGAAGGGGGTCCCAGCAGCCCACACAGGGACGTACCCCAGATCTCTCTCCAGCCACCCCAAGCTGCTCAGCCCTTTGCACAGCACTTTGAGATGCTGCTACCACCCAAACGGGTGAGCTCCTGGGCTGCCCGGGGGTCCCCTGCCTACGCCAACGAGGTGTTTTGGGGATTTTCAGGTGACGATGTCCTACGTGAGCTCTGCTTTGCGGGCGGCCGCCCCCCGCTGCCTTCCAGCCCCCTGGAGAAGCCCCCGGCCCTTCAGCAGTGCAACGGGTCCCACAGCGAAGAAGAGTGTGCCGTACCAGAAGACACTGAAGGAGGAAGGCTCCGGGAGCAGGGAGCCCAGCCGGCCCCCACCGTCCTCAGCCGAGGTGGTGGTGGTTGGTGGGGGTAGCCTGGGCTGTCAGACCACCTACCACTTGGCCAAGCAGGGTGTCACCAGCGTTGTGCTGCTGGAGAGGGACCGCCTGACCTCGGGCACCACCTGGCACACGGCCGGTGAGGTGGTGGGCACCGCGTGGGTGCTCCCTGGGGTGCGGGTGGTGGGTGCAGATACACCCATGGCTTGGGATGTGATGTGTGTGGAGCAGATCCATTGTGCAGGCTGGCTCTGGATGTGTCAGAGAGTTTTGGCTTTAAATGTTGATAATTTCAGCGTTTCTATTTTTCCTTTTGGCACAACTTTTTGTTAAGAAAATATCCCCCAAATTTTCTAATTTTTTTAAGGCTTTATATGGCCACAGGAAAAAGAAACAGTTTATTTCCACTCTTTTTAAATAATTCTTTATGCCAATTTTCTTTGGCAGGGAGGCAGGAGCCTTATTCAATAAGTTTTTTTGGTTTTTGTCTCTTTTGAGGTCATCTACTCCATAAACCCCTTTGTTCCCATTCATTTAATGCCCCAAAAATAGAAATTGATGCTTTGTAGGGTTCCCACATCACCACGAGATGGAGCAAGAGCCCCCACAGGGTGACACCCCCCACATGTGGGACACCGGGGACCCCTCTGCATCCCACGTGGGATGATGGAGGGGTGACAAAGCCCTGTGTGTCCCCTTCCCAGGTCTGCTGTGGCAGCTGCGTCCCAGCGATGTGGAAGTGGAGCTACTGGCACACACGAGGGACGTGGTCAGCCGGGATCTGCCGATGGAGACGGGGCTGCACACAGGCTGGGTGGAGAATGGAGGGCTCTTCATCGCCTCCAACAAGCAGCGTCTTGACGAGTACAGGAGGCTCATGTCGGTAGGAGAAGTCCCTCGGTGTCCCCTGACCCTGGCCTGGTGGACTCCCAGGGCAGTGGAGCCCCCAGGTCTCCAAATCACAGAATCACATGGAATCACAGAACGGTGGGGTTTAGAAGGGACCTCTGGAGATGATCTAGTCCAACCCCCCTGCCAAAGCAGGTTCATCTAGAGCTGATTGCACAGGATCACATTCAGGTGGGTTTGGAATCTCTCCAGAAGAGACTCCACAACCTCTCTGGGCAGCCTGTCCCAGGGCTCTGGCGCCCTCACAGTAAAGAAGTTCTTCATCTTCAGATAGAACTTCCTGTGTCCCAGTTTGTGCCCATTGCCCCTTGTCCTGGAACTGGGCACCACTGAAAAGTTTGGCCTCATCTGCTTGACACCCGCACATTAGGTATTGATCAGCATTGATGAGATCCCCTCTCAGTCTGCTCTTCTCCAGGATGAACAGACTCAGGTCTCTCAGCATTTCCTCATCAAAGAGGTGCTCCTGTCCCCTCATCATCTTGGTAGCCCTCCACAAAATGGCCCATCCCTCCCTGCCTTTCCACCCAGAGACCTGTGAGTGTCCTGGGTTACGCTTCCATAAGGCTGCTGAAATCAGGCAAAATTAAATCCAGCCATGGATTTTTGCCCTTTCATGTAGTGGTAGCTGCACAGGTGACTTGCATGGGAATAGGGGACCATATTCCCTGAAATCTGTGCAGACCACCCCACTCCGCGCTGGATTTAGGCCTTGCCTTGGGGCAGCAGTTGCCTCGTCTGGGAGATAAACACATCCTGAGGGTCTCTTCCTCCTCCAGCAGCAAGTGATGAGCAAAGCTTTTGTTGCCTGCTTGAGCTCCTGGTTTTCTTGTCCGGTTGGCAGCTGGGGAAGGTGTACGGTGTGGAGTCCTATGTCCTGACCCCGTCACAGACCAAGGACCTGTACCCACTGATGAACATTGACGACCTCTACGGCACACTGTATGTCCCCAAGGATGGCACCATGGATCCAGCTGGGACCTGCTCGACTCTTGCCAGAGCAGCAACTGCCAGGGGCGCTACGGTAGTTCCTAATTAGAAATAAGTAATTAATGCCTGTTGACCCTGGGAGGAGAAACCATCCTTTGTATCCTCCAGCTCCTTTCCCACCAGGGCAGAGCTACTCCTGCAACATCAGATCTTTGCGCAAGAAAAGTGTTGACCTATTCCACTTTGACAGCTGCCTGGGTCACAGCAACAAAGCTGACAGGAACCATGAGGTCTGGGGAAAATATAGGATGAAAAAAAAGACCTTTAGGAGCAAAGCGAGGCAGCACCCAAGGCAGGTTCCTTGGGAGAGTGGAGGTTTTAGGGTCAAGTAACAAAATCCATTCCTCGAGGCAGGGACTACCAGCCCATCCTTGGTGCGCAGAGCTGCGCCTTAAGCCTGCAGTTCAGGAGAGGCACGTTAGTACCAGCAGGAGCACTAATAGCTGTTGGGAGATGGAGATGACCAGTGCCAGACTGCTGTTTAGATTCACCTTTCCCAGATTTGGGGGGGTAGATGTTGAGCCAGATTGTCCCACTGTCCCTGTGCCCCTGCTGTGACTCTGCTGCTCTTCCTCTGCCACCAGATCATAGAGAACTGCCCAGTCACTGGCATCCAGGTCAGAGCTGATGATTTTGGGGTGAAGAGGGTGTATGCAGTGGAGACAGCCCATGGGACAATCCAGACCCCCTGCGTGGTGAATTGTGCAGGTACGGGGAAGGGAGGTGGGGAAGCGGGGCTGGGGGTGGCTTTACATCCCATGAGCTGGAGGGTCTGCATCAGTCCTTGTTCCCCCATCTGGCTGTCACCCACAGACCCCAGCAGCTCTCTGTCAGGGTGTGGAGGATGGAGAGGTGCTCAGCACGGAACTGTTCTCTCCGCAGGTGTGTGGGCACGAGCCCTGGGCCAGCTGGCTGGCGTGCATGTGCCGCTGGTGGGGATGCATCACGCCTACGTGGTGACCGAGCGCATCGAGGGCATTCAGGTCAGTCCTACACATCTGCAGCTCTGCTCCTCTGCTCTTGAGGGCTGGCTTCTGCTCCCCTGCACATGGCAGAGTGAGATGGGACAGGAGAAGGGGTGATGGTTTTACAGTAAAAGAGGGGAGATTTGGATTAGATATAACGAAGAAATTTTTTACAATGAGGGTCATGAGACACTGGCCCAGGTTTCCCAGAGAGGTGGTAGAAGCCCCATCCCTGGAAACATTCAAGGTCAGATTGGATGGGGCTCTGAGCAACCTGATCTGGTTGGAGAAAGCCCCCTGTCACTGCAGGGGGCTTGGACTAGATGGCCTTGAAAGGTCCCTTCTGACCCAAACCATTCTGTGATTCTGTGATCCCTGGAGCCACCGCTGCTCCCATCCTGAGCAGCTCACCCAGACCCCCAGCTCATCCCTCTCAGCCTTGCCGGGGCACAGCCAGGGTGATTTCGGGGTCTCCCCATGGTTCTCAGCTCCCTCTCACCTGTCTGCTCCCTCTCCCCATTTTTCAGAACATGCCGAATGTTCGCGATCATGATGCCTCGGTGTATCTCCGTCTCCAAGGCGATGCCCTTTCCGTGGGTGGATATGAGTCAAACCCCATCTTCTGGGAGGAGGTGAGCAGTGCCAAGAGGTTTTCCAGGGGAAAGAGGCATGTTTCCAGGAAACCCACTTTGGAGGGGTGTGAGTGCCTCTGCCCCCGACTCCTGCGGGTACCAACCTCCACACAGCTGGTGGGGAAAGAACTGGACAGTGTCTTCTCTTTGGGTCTATCCATGGTGTAGATACGAGATGTGGAGGCAACAGGAATGAGAAACCTGCTCCATCATCCCTTCTTTATCCAGGTGCAGGTGTCTTAATTTGGGCTCTGCCAAAGAGCAGGTCTCTCTCTTGGTCTCCCCAGACTTTTGGCTTGGCTGGGCCATTCGTGAAAACCCAAAGAAACCAGAGTCTGCAAAGCAGCCTCTATTTTCTGTGATCTCCAAGTTCTTACACCATCAGCTGTACTCTATTTTGGGTCCTGATTCCTGTTTCTCACCTTCAGGTGTCTGAAAAATTTGCTTTTGGCCTCTTTGATCTGGACTGGGATGTTTTCATGCAACACATTGAAGGTGCCATCAACAGAGTGCCAGTGCTGGAGAAAACAGGCATTAAATCCACGGTCTGCGGGCCAGGTAATGGGGCTGTGGTAGAACCATGGCAGCTGCATTCCTCCAAGGATCTTGCTGGTGATAAAGGGAAACTTCATATCCTGGGGTGAAGAAAAACTCTCTGAATGCAGCGAAAGTACCTGTAGTCTGGGTGCAATGGTGTCATCTTCCAAGGGGTGGCATCCCAGGCTTAGCCTAGGTGGAGAAATAGCTGGGGAGCTTGTTGCCTTGGTCCAGACTGGGGGTGGCTAGCACAGATTCACAGCCCGTGTTGTGGCCACTGGACTGGGGAATTAAGGGGCAGATTTTTTTCAAGCAGTGGCCATTGTTTTTCCAAGTGTTATGTTATATTATTATTATTTTTACTACTTGCTTCTGGGCTGGTGACATTCGATTTATCCAGATTTACATTCCAGGCTGTCTGGTGTGGAGTTAAAGGCCATTGCATTGCTGCAGGATGGTCCAGGCAACAGCTGGAGGTGATGCCAGCCATCGAACCCCAGCTCTGTGCACTTGATTTGGCTTTGAAATCTACTGTATGTTTAAAAAAAAATAAATTAAAATCCTTTTTTGCTGAAGCACTTAAAGGGAAACCCTCGAGGCTGTTGGGGAGGAAGCAGTGCTGCTGTACAAGAGGAAAGTAGGGCACATCTCCTGCCCCGCAGCAGATAAAACATGACAGGTACAAGGTGGAGACCTTGGCCCTGGGTACGGCGGGTTTGATTAAACTGTGGTGTGAGCAGAGCTGGTGGCCTCCGGTGGGGACCTCACTTCTTATAGATGTATGTCTAGTATCTGTCGTACAGGAATGTTATTTCCAAAGGGTCATCTCTCCTTCTTTTCTACTTTTTGATTTAAACCAGCAGCTGGTTTGCTTGTGACAGCTGAGTCACGCTGGGCTGAAGCAAATAGCAAACGCTTGTCCTTTCTGCTCTGCGGTAGATATTTCACCACCAGAGCAGCTACCATGCTATGCTCCAGCATGGGGGACAAAAGCAGAGTGATTTGGGGTTTAAGCTGTTTGTGCTCCAACTGCTGGTCCAGCCCTGTGGACAAATGGGCTGCGGTCCCGTGTGAGCACTCAACGCCCATCCCAGTCAGGCATGCACCATGGGTGAAGGGGAGATGCTTTGGGTGTTGCTCCGTTAACTCAGTGAATTTGGTGTATTGCTACACCAAATATTGGTGTTGCAATGCATCAATTGGTGTTCCTCCAAGGATCACCACACCAATTGGGGATATTGGCATGAAATATTCTTCTGACTTTCCTCTAGCCTTCTCCTGAGCACAGAGATTGTGGGAAACAAGCTGGGCATTGCTGGAGGGGGGAAAGACCAAACTGAACCTTGTCTCTCTTCTCTCCTTCCACGTGGACGGATGAACCACCATAAAAGCAGGAGGAGGATTGCACACCTCTGTCAGGGTGGTTTGTGCTGTCCTCCCTAGTGAGGATTTGCCCAGGGACCATGGTTGATGGCTCTGTGAGGAGCTGGAGCTGGCAGAATGAGACATCATTAGCACAGCAGCCTTGGGCAACATCAGCAGCAATCCCTCAGCTGAATAAAGGAGCTTAAATACATGAAATTTCCCAGTGGAAATCGATGAAGGTGAAATATAGTCATCAAAATGAAATATGGCCCAGATGTTGAAAAGGCAACAAACAGGTCGGTGCAGCCCCTTTGACTGGGGGATTGGGAGAAAGAAAGAGGCTGCTCCAGCCACCACAGCACCTTGTGCACTGTCTGGTTGGGGATTCACTCTGCTTCACAGATCTTCAGTCTAATCCCTAGTGCTGAGGTCCTTCTCTCACAGCCTTTGCCACCACTAGTGCCATGTGCATATATATATACATATATATATGTGTGTGTGTGTGTGTGTGCATGCATACTCATGCAAGCCTCAGAAGCCAATATATGTAGACATACGTATGTATATATGCATCAGGAGCCTGCACAAGACCCCTGTGTGATGCTGGGCATCCCAGCACCAGGGCAGCCTTCCCTTTGGCCTCTGCTGCCTGGGTGCTGTTGGAGACGTGCAGGTGGGGGATGCCCGAGCTGAGATGGTGGGAAATGCTTGATGTTGGTCCAACTCTAACCCCATCAAACTCTTGGGGAGCAGGACGAGGCCAGCAGAGGAAGCTGTAGGAACTCTCCTCCTGAAGTGTGTGATATGCCCCCAAAACATCTGCCCTGGCCTTGCTGGCACATCCTTCTCTCTGTCTTGCAGAGTCATTCACAGCCGACCACAAGCCACTCATGGGGGAAGCCCCAGAGGTCCGAGGCTTCTTCCTTGGCTGTGGCTTCAACAGTGCCGGTAAGAGAGACCTGAAGGGATCACACCTCAGGCATCCCAGTGCAGGCATCGCACCCCAGGCAGAGCCTGGTATCCACAGCCACGCTTGGCCTCCTGGCCTCATCTGGGTCCTCCCTCTTCCCCCAGGGATGATGCTGGGAGGTGGCTGTGGGAGGGAGCTGGCTCACTGGATCATCCACGGGCGGCCGGAGAAGGACATGTACGGCTATGACATCAGGCAAGTCACACCAGCTGTCCCAGGACCCCACAGGCTCCTTCGCTGGTACCCCTGGTCCTTGGGTGGTCCATGGAGACGGGATTCAAGGCCAGGCTGGACGCTGGCATCAGGAGTGGTTGTCTGGGCAGCGTCTGTGCCACAGCCTGTGTCCCTCCGAGGAGCTGGAATCAATTACGCTGAATGACTTTAATGAATTTACACGTGGGGTTTATCTCATTTGCTTCATCCCACTTCTACACAAACCACTTCCATCAGACACGAGGAGATGGCAGTGATGGGAAAGGACAGGATAATTACATTTGGGTTTTTTTGCTGTTCAATTAGTGCCGTGCCTAATCCTCTAAGTTAATAATCAGGGTGATGATTTCAACAGGAGGAAGATTAGCTTTCCCCTGTCTCTGCAGCATGACATGGGCCAGGGGTTTTGACTGTGCAGATGTTGGCTCTGTAATTGCTTTTGCTCAATTATATTTGATTGGATCTGGGCTTTCTTATAGGGCTGCTGGTGACAGCAACCATCTTGACAGGGACAAAGCACAGCCATCGTGGGGCTGACCTGTGCTGTGGGACCCCAGCCCCACTCAGAGAGCGGCCGGGGGTTTTCCAGCTTTTGCATCTGTGTTAGCTGAGCATCCCCTGTGTCCCATCTGCCCCATCATCAAGCTGATGTCAGTCCCGGTTTTTTTTTTCTTGTGGTGACAATTACTGAGCTCCTCTTTAAATAACTCCCTTTTTTGCACATTTAAATATTTATCCTCTCAAAACACTTGCTTGTAAATATTTCATCTGGCAGCTGTTGCTCCTTTTGCCACTGTCAAATATTCAGCACATTGGTGAAGGGGTTGGGGCTAACAGGGCAGCCGGTAGGGCTGGTGACATGCCATGTGTCACCTGCTGCCTGTCCCATGCTGGCAGAAGAGGCAGCTGCACTCCCAGTGAGCCCATGGCTGCTTTGGGGGTGAATTGCTTGACCCTGGTGTTCTGCCTCTCCTCCGCACCCAGGCAGTGGGGAGGGAAGCTGAAAGTATTGTTTTAAAAACCTTATAAATGAAATTTTTGTCTTGCTTTCACCTGCTGCCTGCCTCCTTTTCTCCAGCCCTGGGAAAGGTGCCACCAGCACCCAGGGCTGCTGTCCCTGAGTTATAGTCTCTGGTAATAACAACCTGAGTGTGTGCTGAGCTGGCACATTCCTTCAAGGAGCTTTTGTGTTTGAAGGATGAAAATATGTCAAACAAATTTAAAATGCTTTGGGTTTTATTTCTATTTCAACCTAAGGAGAATTGGATGAAAAATGTAAGGAATGTCCAGGGCTTTTCCCTGTCAGGGCTGCATTTAAACCTGGGCTGTGTGGTGCTCTGAGGCCGGCCCCATGCTGAAATGGGGCAGAATTAACCTCCGTTCTTCTCATTTTTCATGTTTTTTTCCATCCCAATATGGCTGTATTCTGCTCCCAGTTGCTTTGAGGTAGATGTACCTGGAGCTGGGTGGGGGCTGTGGTGAGCACCCGGCTCCAATGGGCAGCGTGTGGTGTGGCCAGCACTAACTCCCACTCAGTTCCTCTGCTCTCCTACCCATGAAATGGGTGCAGGAATAGCAATTTTACACAACAGCAGCTGCTTCCACATCTGGGTCTGGCCAAGAGGGCCATGCCCAGGGGAAGAGGCACCTCTTGAGCTGGTGGGCTCATCCGGACACTGCAACTCCCTGCCTTCCAGGAGGTTTCACCACTCCCTCACCAACAACAACCGCTGGATCCGAGAGCGGAGCCACGAGTCCTATGCCAAGAACTACTCCGTTGTCTTCCCCCACGATGAGCCGCTGGCAGGACGTAACATGAGGAAGGACCCTCTGCATGAGGTGAGGATGTGCACCCTGACCCGGGCTGCTGTGCGAGGAGCAGTCTTAGAATCACAGGATGGTTTGTTTGGGTTGGAAAGGACCTTAAGCAGAATCATAGAATGGTTTGGGTTTGCAGGGACCTTAAAATTCATCCAGTTCCAATGCCCCTGCCATGAGCAGGGACACTTTGCACTAAACCAGGCTGCTCAAAGCCTCATCCAACCTGGCCTTGAAAGGGTGATGGGAGACCCTGGCAGCATCCTTGCAGCAAAAAAGAGGTGACAAGGAGTGACTGCAGCTACATCGCTTCCCCAAGCAGCGTGCTGCATCCGTGCTCCCATCCATCCCTGCCAAATCCCAAAGTTCACTGGGTGCACGCTGTGAGGGTGCTGGGGCCATGGGTAGTTTAATGGTAGAGATACCAAGCATTCTGATAATACTTAACGTAGCAGATATGGCTTAAGAGCACTGTGATGGTCACTGGGCAAGGGAAGAGTGGAGAGAAGGACTCCACGGAGGTGGTTTTGCCCAAATCCTCGAAGTCCCTGCTGGATTTGCTCCCTGTAGCTGCCAGCCAGGGCTCTTCCCTGCTCCCACCTTCTCCAGCTGCTTCCTTGCACAGATCTCCAGAGGTGAACTCTTTGGAGATCATAGAACGATGGAATAATTTGGTTAGAAAAGACCTTTGAGATCATTGAGTCCAAATGTAGCTGTCCACTACTAAATCATATCTCTGAGCACCTCATCTACCCATCTTTTAAATACCTCCAGGGATGGGGACTCCACCACCTCCCTCAGCAGCCCATTCCATTGCCTGAGAACCCTTTCCATGAAGAAATTTTTCCTGACATCCAATCTATACTTCCCTTGGCACAACTTGAAGCCATTTCCTCTTGCTGAAAGCCCAGTTTCCAGTGGTTCGCTGCATCAGCAGCATGGCGGCAACAGCAGCTCAGAGCCCCCCAAATCACCCACCACTCCCAAGCTGCTCAGGTTGACCTGAGGTCTCATCCCACCAACCCAAGTCCCAGCAAGAGGCAGCCACATTTCCAAACGCATTTCTGCCTCTCTCTAATTCATATCACTCCATTCCTCTTCCAATGGAGAGCGGGGGCTCAAGCAGTAAAACAGACATCCCTCCCTGCCGGCCCCCGGTGTTTAGTTGACAGCTCAGTTGTTTTCTGTCACCGAAGGTACAATTCATTTTTTAATAGCCTGTCTAATAAGCGATGCCCATTTGACTGACAGCCTGGTATTTATACATGCAGCTCCAGAACTTGCACTGTGTTTTATAAATAGGCACTGAATCATTTCTGAAATGTGCAACAAAATCTATTCTTTTCCGAACAGAGGCACTAAACAAAAATATCTTAATGGATCCCTAATTAATTGCATGCAGGGTGAGATTTTCCTGAGAGCACAGAGGGGGAATGAGAAGGTTGCTGTATAAATTTTAAATGTTGTTATATAATTACTTTTTTAAACATCGGGGGGAATCTTGCTCTCTGGATGTAGCTTCTCTGGGTCAGTAATTCCTGTACCATAGCACAAGCTTTGGTGGGGTGCGGTGGTGAGTTGACCCTGGCTAGACACCAGGTACCCACCAAAGCCACTCAATGGAACTAGATGATCTTTAAGGTCCCTTCCAACCTATTACCATTCCATGATTCTGTAACAACTCCCCTCCTCAACTGGACAGGAACCTGCTCCAGCGCGGGCTTCCCACGGGGTCACAGCCTCCTTTGGGCATTCACCTGCTCCAGTGTGGGTTTGTTCATGGGCCGCAGGTGAACATCTGCTCCACCATGGACCTCCATGGGCTACAGGGACAGCCTGCCTCACCATGGTCTTCATCACGGGCTGGAGGGGAATTTCTGCTCTGGTGCCTAGAGTACCTCCTTCCCCTTCTTCTTCTCTGACCTTAATGTCTTCAGAGTTGTTTCTCTCACATGTTCTTACTCCTCTCTCTGGCTACAGCCACTGTTGCACACCAATTTTTTCCCCTTTTTAGATATGTTATCCCAGAGGCTCTACCACCATTGCTGATGGGCTCAGCTTGGCGTTGGCTCTATCTTGGAGCTGCTGACATTGGCTCTGTTGGACATAGGAGAACCTTCTGGCAACTTTTCACTAAAGCCACCCCTGTAGCCCTCTGGCTACCAAAGTCTTGCCACCCAAACCCAACAGAGGTGCACAGCTGGGCTGCCAGGCTCCTGCCCGATAAATTGCTGCTGGAGCAAAGACCTTTCCTGGGGGAACAGAATATCAGCCAGTTTGCAGGCAGCTGAGGTTTGCTGCTGTTTTAAAGGACAAACCACAGAGCTGATTTTGGCTGCTGATAGCCAAAGCCAATGGGTCACAAGTTAGGTCTTGAGAATGCACTCAAGGAGGGCACTCTGGGTGCTGCTCAAAAAGCAGAAAAATTGGTGTTTTTTTAACCTTTTGTTCCCATTTCTCTGTCTTTGCTTGTGTAGGAGCTGCTGA
>NW_010312742.1:100744-107380 GCF_000700745.2 Antrostomus carolinensis
ACGACACGGCTGGGAGAGGCCGGGCTGGTTCAGCCCCACAGGAGCAGCCCCGGTAAGCATGGCGTGTGTTTTGGGGGGTGTTCAGCCTGGAGGGTACCAGTCGTGCCCAGCACGTGCAGGATGCATCCTGCATCTGCAGAGTGTCTGATATGTTGCAACCAAATGCGTGTCCCCAAAATGGGGCCATAAAAGCCATCATGCTCTAATTCCCTATAATAGTGGTAAGAGGGAGATTTGTGTGGTATGTTGTGGGTGTCTGTCTGTCTGTCCCTCTGCAACAGACAGCATCTCCCTGCAACACCCCCAAATAACAGGTACTGATCTCACTTCTATATATTGAAGAGAAGTGGGCAGGGATGCCAGGGTGGGGACCCACCTCTGTGAACAGGGATGCCAGGAAGAGGACCCATGGCTGTGGACCAGTCCTGCATGGATCTGCTCCTCTCCTGGCATGGGGTCAATGTGACTGGGAGCAGCCCCTCAGCTTCAGCCTCACACCATCTTCCTCACTGCCTTCATCCTCTTGTTGCCACCCCCAGGTCCTGGATTACGACTACTACGGCGCATATGGCCGGGAACGCCACAAGGACTACACCTACAACCGGCTGCTGGGGGATGAGTACACCTTCGACTTCCCCCCCCACCATGACATTGTGAGTGCAGGGGGGCAGCCACGTCCCAGCCAAAACCGCTGGGCACATCTGGAGTCAGGGAGGGTTAGAGGCAGCAGAGCCCATGCCACACCAACACTTTGGGTGGAGTTGGTGAGGCTCGGAGGGAGGGGGAATAGTGAGCTTTACCCAAAACTGGGGAAAAAGTTCCAAAAAGATTAAAATAAATATATGGCCCATGCTGGGAAACCGCAGTGGAAAGGCCACGGGGATTTTACTGCTGCTTTCCCAAATGAAAGAGTTGTGAGCAACTTTGGGGAAATACCCAATTTCATAATATTTAACTATTATTATTGGTAACTGTCACTGTGTTAGTCACATAAAGAGTGGGATTGAGCACACAGGAAGGTCTGTTGGACTTGCTCTGTTTAATACCTGATTTTTCAGGGGTGTTTTGAAGCCTTGCAGCCTTTGAAGGCACCAGGCGAGTGTCCTGGTATTGTTTCTCATTACATAAAAAGTTCTAATGTGCCTCCCTTTGTGCAGAGAGATTATGGCTCAACTGCAGTGGTGTGTTTGCTTTAATTTTAGATCAAGAATGAATGCTTAACGTGCAGAAATGCCCTGGCTCTCTTCGACATGTCTTATTTTGGGAAATTCTACCTGGTTGGACCTGAAGCAACAAAAGCTGCGAACTGGCTGTTTACGGCCGATGTGAGCAAAGCACCAGGTACTGGCTCAGCCCCTTATTTTGGCTGCACGTTGCCTCTGCCCTGGGAAATCACATCCTACACCAAAACAAACCAGGGGGGACCCAAACTGGCTTTTCTTTTAAATGCTGCTATTGTAGAGGGGATGGGAAGTGTGTGAGAGCAGCTGCTTTCCCTGTCCTTAATGGAACCTGGCTTCTGCTCTCATTTGCACTGGGACAAACGTGCTCTGAGCTGGGGGGTGAGGGAGGGGGAATCTGGCCCTCTGGCTCACAGCTGGAGATGTGATGGGTGCTGGAGTCGTGATGGGTGCTGGAGTCAATCAAGCATGACCCTCACCAGTTACAGTTCACATGGGGAGGAGCTTCCCCGTTCTCTGGGGCTGGGAGGCAGCTTAGGGCATTTCCAAGGATGCAGCTTCCACTCCTCACAGATTTCCAGGGGGAAAAGCATTGCCCCCTCCTCATGCTGGGACATCCAGGGTAGGTCAGGGCATGCCCAGGCAGTGGCAGTTGATAGAACAGCGATGAGGACTCATTTTCCTGCTGCCCACCTCCCTCTGCCAGGGCCATGGCTCCGTGCCAGGGCTGGCTGATGAGCAGTGGTGCTCATCTCCTTCCCGCAGGCTCGACTGTCTACACCTGCATGTTGAACAAGCGGGGCGGTGTGGAGAGTGACCTGACCGTCAGCCGGATCAGCCCTGGGGACCCGGCCTCCCCCCTGGCTCCTGCCTTCGAAGGTAAAAGCCCTGAGCACGGGGATGCTGGAGTCAGGCACATTTCGCAGCTTGGGGCTGGATGGGAATCATTGGCTGCGTTTGCCCTCCTGCCATTTGGCTCCCAGCATCTCCCACTGCCTTTTTCAGCTGTGTTGATGCACACAAAGACCATTCCAGTCCCGGGAAGCTGTGGTGGCAGGTTTGGTCCAAGGCTGGCCAGCATCTCCTCCATCCCCACCGTGCTCGGGAGGCTGCAGGCACAGGGGTGATTGCATTTCACTAATGGCAGCCACCTGGCTTTTTCCACCTTGGTCCCTGTCACCCAATTATCCCACTTGTCCCCCGGGGCTTGCACTGCTCATCAGTGTTATTGGGTTTGTCCAGCCCCGGCTGGCAGCTCTGACCTCTCCCCAAGTCCTTATCAGCTGCAATAAAGAGGAATTGAAAAGGAGCAGAGCAGCCAGCCCGCGGGGCAGAAATGGCATTAGGCAGCAGCAGCAGAGGAGGACACTGTGGCAATGGGCTCTGGCAGGGCTGCCACCAGAAGGGAGGTTTGTACTGGGATGCCCAGTGCCAGCAGAGCCCTGTCCCCATGCAGTGTCACCCCCAGAGCTGCTACTTGGAAGGGACCAGCCGTGTGGTGCAGAAGGTGCAGCCCCCAGCCCAGGGTGGTTGGGTGCCGGTGAGCGTTTCCCTCCCTATGGGAGAATCCTGCATCCCTCTCATCTGGGATGCTCACAAGGGACAGAAGGGTGACAGGAAGCGGCTGGCAGCGCTGCAGGGTTTGTCGGGCAGTGGAAGAGTTTAATCACAGCAAAGTCTATTTTTCCAATTACAGGAGGTGGCTGCGCTTATTTTGGTTATGACAGATTATCAGAGAGCAATTTTGTAGTGGCAGGAAAGACAGAGGGAAGATCGATTACTTATTAATCAGCTCTCAAAAATCTCATCCCTGGGGATTTTTCCACCCAGGATCACTGACGAGATGAGATTCCTCCTTGTATACTGTGCACCCCTGCACTGGTTATGGCCCGGTCGCTGCAGCCCTTCTTGTTCCCAGTTCCCTCCACACTTGGGCATCTATTCTGCACTGGGACAGAAGAACAGATGCTTCTGCTGTTGGACTCAAGGGACAAAGAGTTTTTTTCTCTCCGTGTGATGCTCATGCAGCCACAGACACCTCAAGGGCTTGAAGAGCTTTTTTTTTTTTTGTTTACCTTTTCTTCTTCCAGATTTTAATGGTATTTTTTTTTCTACTGTGCTGAGCACTACAAAAGGCAGCGTGGATGTTAGCAGAGCTCCAAAGCCCTCCCTTTCCCCAGCACTATTTAACCCCCCCCTCTTTCTTGGTGGTCCCTCTGGGCCATGCAACCTGAAGAACTCAGCCTCTGGAGAGCAAAACCAGTCCCAGCTGAGTGGGACATCACCCCCAGCCCAACGTTCTTGAGCTTGAAATGCTGCTGGGGGGTGTCTTCCAGGGGACGGCTATTACCTGGCTATCGGTGGGGCCGTGGCTCAGCACAACTGGTCACACATCACAGCTGTACTGCAGGACATGAAGCTCCAGTGCAAACTCCTCGACTGCTCGGAGGAACTAGGCATGATGAGCATCCAGGGCCCCCTGAGGTGAGTGTGGGGAGAGTTGTGGTCCCCTCCTTGTACCCTGACACCTGGCTGATGGATGGAGGGATGCAGGGAGGAAGGGAGGGGGGATGGAGGGATATTGGGATGGATGGAGGGAGGGATGGAGGGAGGAATATGGGGATGGATGGAGGGATGGAGGGCAGGATGGATGGAGGGATGCCTCATATGCAGGCCAGGTCCCCATGTTGGGCAGGGGTAGGTGTGAGCCCCATTACAACCAGCAATGGTCTGTCTGGAGTTGACACTTCATTTGCTGGGGAATCGGCTTTTCTTTCAAGGCTCTCACTGCATGAAATATCACTCACATCCGCTCCCCTTTGGTAGGAGAAATCTGTCTTGCCAACAAGACGAGAAAGCAAGTTTTAGCGATAACCCTCAACGCTGGCCAGTTACCTCCTTTCACTGTGGCCTCTTTGCTGTTTCCCCACAGCCGCGTCGTCCTTCAGGAAGTGCTCGACACCGACCTCAGCAACGAGGCCTTCCCCTTCTCCACCCAAAAACTTGCCATGGCTGCAGGATGCACGGTAGGATGGGGTGGCCCTTGAGCTCCCCAGGGATGTCCATTCACTGGGGCTACCACCCGCCCGCCTGCCCAGCCGAGCATCCCCTGCTAGGGAACTCCTCTGCCACCGCATTGCTGCAGTGGCAGCTGGGAGGTTTTGTGGGGCTTTTTTGTTGGAAAAGGCCAAAAACCGGGGTATTTTCCTCCTCGTTTGCTTGCCACGTGCCAGCCTGCTCTCCTAGCCTACCTGGCATTGTTGTAGCCTGGGCTGAGCTTCGGGAAGGGACATGGTGACTTAAGGCTTTGCAGAAATGTCAGAGGAACAAGAGACACATCCCACAGATTAGGGGTGAGCACTGGTGATAGAGAGATGTATTTGATGCTATAGATCCCCTCCTTTTCCCCCTACTCCTAAAAAATGTAGGGACAATTTTGTGTAGAGCATGTCAAGTACCAGCAGTAAGGGCTGGGCAGCCTGCAGAGCCGGTGCATTTGATCACAGGAGAAGTCTGACAACCTTAAGCTTTCTGTACAAGCGCAGATCATCCTGCATTTGCCCAGACTTCAGGGCTCACATCAACAGTTATGCAAGAAAAGCACAGAAATGGTGATGCTCCGCGCTAACACCTCAAGCTAAGCCCATCATTGTGGGAACGAGGGGACAAGAAGCTCTTTGGGGAGATGGTGGAAACCAGCAGCATGGGGCAGGCATGTGCGTGCTGTCCTGAGTGCCACAGTCCTCAGCAAGCTGTGGGAGATGCACCTTGCCCAGGCTGGCAGCCTGGCACCTCTGCCAGCACCCACAGTGATGGGTTTGACACGTTGTGTGGCATCGCTTGGAGGTGTTGAGGGAGGAAGGCTCAGCCTAAAGTGGTTTGTTGTCCTTTGCTGTGTTGTAAAGAGGCGGATCAGTCCCTGGGGTTCACTGAAGTTTCACAGTGCTGTCTCCTTGGTTGGACTCCTCCATCTCACCTGGTGCGAGGCAGCGAGAAAAGCACCTTAAATCTCTCCCCCGCCTCGTCCGGCGGAGATCAACACAGTGTGAAGTTGTCCCTGGGGAAAGGGGGTGATGGCAGTTCTTTGAGGAGTTTTGTCATGTGTGAAGCTGCTGACTTAGCCTGCTTGAAACTCCCTAAATAGAAGAGTTGGTGACCACAAAGTGTCGTTTTGTCAAAAAAAGAAACTTTCTGGGAAAACCTGCTGCTGGCAAGTTTTGGTGTTGGGGAAAAGCTTTTGCGAGGTTTGCCTGAGAAGCTCTGCCTTGGTTTCTTATTGATGTTTGCATATGAAATATTCTTTCTATTGTAAAGACACCCCTTTGGGAGAGGGGGTAGAGTTTATATCCCGGCCTTCCCATGGGAAATCTGGGCAGGCAGTGGTCCCAGGGCTTCCCTCATGTCTGCTCTGACTCTCAAGCCACTGTCTGATGGGAGATGAATCAGGTGAAGGTGCAGCAATAAATCTTCTAAAAGGCAGCAGGAAAACAGGGAGCCGGAGGCAGGCTGGTTTTTGGGTTTTTTTCAGGATATTAGTGAAATTGGGTTAAGCTGCCTGCAGACACTTTTCATTCAGCATTAAAGTGGCTTCGACTTGAATGCAGCTGGCTGCTGAAGGGATTGCTGCTAAATCAAATTAAGGCTACTTGATTTGTGAGCAAGAGCCTAGCCAGGGTTCAGTGCAGTTTAACTAAGCCACAGATTTTGCCCAACTCAGACTAATTCTCCTAACCATCACCATCAGTGTGCCCTGTGCTCTGGGTACCAAAGACTCACCATGCGCCCAGTGTCCCTGGGGTGGGGACAGTGGCACAGGGGACCCAAAAGCCAATCCATGGTTGGAGGTTGTCCAATGCACTGCATTTCAGTCTCCACCAGTGAGTTATAACCCTCCCAATGTCCTCCCTGTCATGCCTGTGGCAAGGTGGTAACATCTTGTAATAACCTACTTATCCCCTGGAAAACGTGTATAAATGTTCCCCTCTTCAAGAGTGTAATTAGTTTACTTTCATTTCACTTCAAGTTTATAAAAAATAAGATAAAATTAGAGTAGGAGGGTTTCTCAGGACAGAGGGCTGAAACCTTTGTTGATATTATCACCTTCCAGGGGGTTTAAACTGAACCCAACATCTTTAGAAAGTTATCGCTGAGATTTTCATGCGTTAACTCAATAGCTGAACAAAATCAGCTGGAGTGAAAGGAGAGTTCCGGCAGAGTTAATGACTCTGGAAATTACCAATTGGTTTGTGAGTTTATATATAGAGTCTCTCATTGTACTGAACAGCAGAGAAAGGTCCCCCTTTGAATTTCACTGCTGGATATAGGGTAAAGTTCAGGTTTCCATTTTCTAGAAGACTTTAAATGCTTTTGAATTGCTGCTCAAAGACCCAGGAATTGATGCTATTTCATAGCTCCAGTTGAAATCTAACAGAAAAAAACCTTTTCCTAGAGAAAT
>NW_010312742.1:107421-111305 GCF_000700745.2 Antrostomus carolinensis
GACCCCGTGGTGGGTTGCACACCCCTGCCTGGGGTACACAGGCATGGGTGCAACCCCAAATCCTGCCTGAGCAAAGCTGATGATGGACTCTCCGATTTTCCCCAGGATACCTGTTTTTTATGGTGCGTTGCTCTGCCTCTCCACTCTTACCAGGATGCTCGCTCCCCCAGAGCAGTGGTTGTTTGAGGGGAAGTTTCTCCCAGGAGTAACTTGCTCCTGAAAGTAAAGTGCAGTTTAGCTGCAGCACTGACTGCCGAGTCACAGGCAGGGTTAATGAGCTGGGAAGTTGCCAGTCAATCCCCAGAGCATCTCCTGCCATGATGAAGATAGGTAGCTGGCTGGATCTCTAGCTGTTCCCTAATTAGATGACACCTTTGTGTGGAGCAAAAAGCTTCTCCACACCCTGCGTGTCTGGGCATCTCAAAAAGCGATTGCAAGCTTTTGTGCTTTGCTGTGGTGGGGACCGAAGGAAGGTTGGCTCCCCGGCACGGCTTCTTGTGAGGAGCTCAAAATAAATCCCCAATACCTGTGGTGTTCCTTCCTCCTCTCCACTTCTATTGTAAAGGTTAAGGCTTCTTAAAAGCCGCCTTAAACTCTGCTTGAGGACATTCTTTTTGCAGTGCTGGGGGAAATAAAGATGGATTTGAGTTCTCAGCCATCACCCACTGACCATACTCACAGCAGAGAACCTGGGTACCCCTTTGGTACTTCTGCCTGTTCTGGGCAGTGGCTGCTGTTGTCTGTTGTTGTTTACACCCCAGATTAGAGAGCAAAGCTGAGAATCAGCTCCCAGTTGTAGCATAAGCTCAGCAAATGGTAAGATGCAGCTTCTGCCCCAACGCCATCCAGAATCAGCACAGGCAAGACAGCCCCAAGGCTGTGGAGCATGCCTGTCCAACAAAGTCAGCCTGGGAGTCTCTTCCTAGCTTAAAACTGCTTTATTAAGACTGTAGACCACAATCTGGTGTGAATCTCTGGAGTTAATCTCTCTCCCAAAACGAGGTATGCATTTGCAGCTGGTGTGCATCCAAAAGGATGAACCAGAGTGGGTTCATGTGGGGGAGGAAGCGGAGAAATCCAAAGGGATGACGCAGAGGGAAATGGAGCTCAGACTCAAGGGGTATCTCTGGGGAAGGTGCTCGAGCTGGAGTAGCCCCAGCCAGCCTGGAAAGCTTTGGGAATGCAGCTTGTTTCGGTAGAGACAACAGGAGGATGCAGGAAGGGCTGCCTGAGCGAGAAGCAGAGGGGACATGGGCAGGACAGTCCCAGCACAGCCAGGAGGTGCAGGCATGGCTCCCAGGATGAGGCTTCCCCGAGAAGCACTGAGTCCCCTGTGCTCATCTGCTCGTTCCTCTTGGGAGCTTCAGGCATTCAGTGTGGAGCTAATTTGGCAGCAGAGAGGAACGCTTCGGGGCAAAACTGCTGCTGGGGGAAACCTGAGCATCCTGTGGAGTGTGCAGGGTGTGGGTTGGGATGTCTGTCTCAGCCCCTTCCCAGGACTGTAGGGCCTTAGGATGTCTCTGGCGTTGTATCACCATCCAAATGGGGGACATCCCCGGGAGACAGCAGCCATGAAGTGTCCCAAAGCAGGACAGTCCTGCTGGGGACCAGCTTCCCCATCTTACAGGCAGATTTGGGGAGACGCAGGGCTGGAATGCCTGTGCACTTTCTTCTGGTGTTGATGGATCAACAGAGGGAGACAAAAGCCCAGCTGGAGCCCGAGCATCATGTCTAACCCCAGCCTGGCTGGTGCCACAGCCCGGGGATGGGTGGACAGAGGATGCTGAACGTGGCCACCTGAACCCACTGGCCATCCCTCCTGGGTGCTGACAATAGCTGGGTTTGAGGTGCCAAGCTTAAGCTGTCCAGAGATGAGAAATTCAGTCTGACCCTGGCTTCCTGCACTGGGGAGAGCGAAGAAACACCTTCCACCAAAGCAGGAGGTTTGCATGAGGTTCCCTGGTGAGCTGGCTTTCCCCTTACCATGGTGGCATGTGGCTCCACAGCCTCTCCCGCACTGCACAGCCTGGCTCCAGCCCAGGGGTGTTTGATCTCTTGCATTTCACAGGTCCGTGCCATGAGGTTGTCGTTTGTTGGTGAGATGGGCTGGGAGCTGCATGTGCCCAAGGCGGACTGCGTGAAGGTTTACCAGGCAGTGATGCAGGCAGGTGCCCGGCACGGAATTATCAACGCTGGCTACAGAGCCATCGACAGCCTCAGCATCGAGAAAGGTTTCTTGCTTCCCTTACAGCAGCACTTGCTGCTTTGCCTGCAGTTGGGGGACCACAGCAAATCGGTTTTCCCAGCTTCAAGGGTGGGTTAGTGTGACTGGAGATCTGGCAGAGATGTAACCAGCCCCAGTGCTCCTTGATGAGACTTCCCCAGTATGGGCTTCTCTCGAGGGTGCTGTGTCTGGGGTCAAAGGAATTGAGAGCAACAGGGGTGTCCCAGAGGCAGGGGTGATGTCTTGATCTCCTGAAGCTGCTCACCCTGAGTTTGCTGCCGTGGCAAGGAGAGGCTGGATGACCTGTGCTTGCTCTCTGCAGGGTACAGGCACTGGCACGCAGACCTGCGCCCCGACGATACCCCACTAGAAGCAGGCTTGGCCTTCACCTGCAAGCTCAAATCCAGCATCCCCTTCCTGGGCCGGGAGGCTGTGGAGGCTCAAAAAGCCAAAGGCATTTACCGCCGTCTCGTCTGCTTCACCACCGAGGAGTGAGTACTGCTGCCGGGCTGGGCTCAGTGCCAGGCAGCACCCAACACCAGCGGCTGCCCTGGGACGAGCGCCCGCAGCCATCCCCATCCGCCCCTGCGCCCGGGCACACACGTGGAGCTCAGTGCAAGCCAGCTCGGCTGTTTTCCATGCTCTAATTCCATCTCTAATTTAAATCCCTCTGCAAATTCCCTGCTGGATGTTTAATGGGAGCTGGAAGTGGTGTGACAGGGAGTGGGTTTATCTTGTTTCACCCAAAACAGTGGGAGGTTTTGTAAATCAGGCTGGAGGGATTTCGCCAGCACTGGGAGGTTAATGAACCAGAAGGCCCTGCAGGCAGCGGGAGCCCTGGCATGTGGGCTGGCCCAGGGCAGAGCCGGGGTCTGATCCCCCCAACCCCTTCTCCCTCGTGGGGTCCTGACGTGGGGCTTTGCTGAGGGAAGCTCTGCCTTCACCTCGCAGGAAGGTGCCGATGTTTGGCCTGGAGGCAGTCTGGAGGGATGGCAAGGTGGTCGGCCACATCCGTCGGGCAGACTTTGGATTTGCCATCGACAAAACCATTGCTTATGGCTACATCTGTGACCCCACGGGGGGCCCGGTGAGTACAGACTCCCCTGCTTAAACCAGCCCCTGGGGATGGCTGCGCCTCCTTCCCTGCAGCAGGGACTTCCTGGGGGGAATGTGGCACTTGTTTGGTTTGGAAGCCACACGCACGAGCTCATTGCAAACCCACTGGCATCTGGGGAGCACGGTAGGGCAGCCCCCCCACTGCTTCCCCCACGGTGGAGGCTGGAAGGTGAGGGATGTCACAGCTCAGCGGCGAGGTCAGTCTCACCGGCTGTCGCTCTGTGATGCTCGCCAGCTCAAGCGCTGCCTTGGATGTTAATTGCAACCGAGTATTTAATTGCAGCAGTGAAATAACTTATGTTATAGGGAGCGTTGGCCAATAAGAGCACAGCAGGCTCTTAATTAACCCTGGGAGACTCCTGGCTAGTAAATCAGATGCCCTCATTAAGCAGCGTGCTGTAGGCAGAGGCCAGGGACGCCATGTGGGGACAGAGGGCTGTGGATGATGTCCCCAGGGACTCTCCCTGTTGCAAGCCAAGAGCAGTGCATACACTTGTACTTTCCTCTTCTTGCTTGCCTTGGCTTTTAATCCTGTGTCGGTGCA
>NW_010312743.1:0-1229 GCF_000700745.2 Antrostomus carolinensis
GGGCAGGCTGAAATAGAGAGCACTGGGCATCACGGGCAGGTCTGGCGTCGTAGGAGCCACACCCCACCCCTCCCACGGTCATGTTTGAATGAAGTGAGTATGTGGCAAAGAGGTGACATCATTATATAGTTTATTTTTACCATCAACTGATTTGATGCAAATCTTAGTGGGTGGGTTATCCCCTTTTTGGCCCTTTTAAGCAAGCAGAAAAAGTTTAACGCGAAAGCTTGGATTTATTCCCAGTAACCTGCAAACAGTGTGATGCTGTGTATTTTCTCAGCTGGTTAGTAAGAAAGTGAAATATGTACTCCAGCGTTAAAAAGATATATCCAATCATTAAAATAGCAGTTTGCATTGAATAATCAGATCTCTCGACATCTGTTTAATGGACCGTATCGCCCATGGGGTGCATTAGAGGTTGCCAAATCTATTAGCCCAATGGAGGCGAGACTGGTGCAGCTCCGTGCCCCCAGGGTCCCACCGCTGAGCAGCCTGTGTTGCCAGCAGCACACGCTCACAGGCTGGGCAGCGCCTGTACGTGGACACACGGCCAACCACGCGGGGCAACACAGGCAGGCATGCTCTGCACTGACGTGGACAGGAACAGCACCAAAGGTCTCTTCCTGTTCCCCTCTGTGGCTGCTCAGGATGAAGGTCTGTTAGTAGGAAATATATATACACATTATATGTATGTGCACACATGCATATGTACATACATAGCTATATGTAGTGTGGACACCTCCAGTAGCACACCTGTGGCACCAGGAGGGACTGGGACAGAGGGTTCTCTTGCCCCTGTGGGGTCTCCCCACACCCTAAGTATCAGAATTTAAATTTTGAAATTAGGTTTTTAATGGGCAACAGTGACTTGAGAGCACATTTGAAAATTTAAAAACATTTTTTCTCAAATAATTAAAAAGTACTAAGAACCTAGTGAAATACTGAATTGAAATTGCTCTTGTAAGGCCCCACCTGGAATATTGCGTCCGGTTCTAGAGCCCCCAACACAAGACATCGACCAGTTAGAACAAGTCCAGAGGCGGCCACGAGGATGATCCGAGGGCTGGAGCACCTCTCCTATGAGGACAGGCTGAAAGAGTTGGGGCTGTTCAGCCTGGAGAAGAGAAGGCTCTGGGGAGATCTTATAGCGGCTTCCAATACCTGAAGGGGGCTTACAAGAAAGCTGGGGAAGGACTTTTCGTAAGGGCAGTTAATGACAAAACAAGGGG
>NW_010312743.1:1334-10979 GCF_000700745.2 Antrostomus carolinensis
TGTGGATGCCCCCTCCCTGGAAGTGTTTAAGGCCAGGCTGGATGAGGCTTTGAGCAACCTGGTCTAGTGGAAGGTGTCCCTGCTGATGGCAGGGGTGTTGGAACTAGGTGATCTTTAAGGTCCCTTCTAATCCAAACCATTCTATGATTCTATAAAAATGGAAAAAAAAAATAGACTATGTACAACTGTGAATGTAGAAAGCTGTCTTCAGCAAAACCATAGTGCTTAAAATAGGTCTGGGATAGCTGAAGAGCCAGGAAGAAAAGGCCTGTGTGAAACAGAGAGAGAGGAATAGTCTGTGCTTGTCGTACAGCTTGTCAGAACAAATTCACTGCTCTTTTTTCGGGGCTATGAACTGTGACGCTGCTCGTTGCAAACAAGGAGGTTTGAAAGATACTACAGAAATGGAATCCAGAGTATTTTTCATATGATACTAATACAATTTTTTACTGAATAAAAAGACAAGGATTTCATCAAGCCACAAAAATGTTTCCTGGCACATGTAAGACAAAGATGGGGAGTTACTCCTCTTGGAAAAATATTATGTCCCTAGCTCTAATGCCTGCAAGTGCAACATGATTTTGAATCTTAATATGTGTATATCTTCAATGTGACTGCAACACTAACCAAAGAAGAGGAAATTGCAATTGTATGGACGCTCCTAGAATTTGGGACACACTTCTTATCCAGAGTTATATTTCTATACTGTGCCTTGCTTTGTGTGGGTTATAAGCAAGTTTGATAAACTAAATTCAGACACCCCAAAGGAGTGAGACAATAATGCAAAGTTTTGAAACTAATGGGCCTGATTTTCTTCTTTTTCTCATTTTTTTCAGTCTTCCAATGTAGTTTCACTGGCATAAAACAAAGCAATGAAGTTGTGACTCCAACCCAACATGTATATGCATATAAAGAACAGCCCTGACAGAAAGAACACCTTTTGTCCTGGCCAGCTTGTTTTGATAGGCAATAACAGAACACAGGTCTGTCTCTAGTCACCTGCAGAGCCTTTAGAGATGCACACAACATAACTCATCTTTCTTGTGTGTGGTGTCCCGTTAACTCCAGAGTAAGACAAGCATGATTTGCCTCCCCTGACTGAATTCTGCTTGTATCCTGCTCCTCTGATTTGCACAACAGACTTTTTGAAGGTAAATTAAAATATATATGTGGAATTTCTATAGATTCTTTTCCATGAAAGTTCAGACAATATCTGAAAATGGAGATCACTAAAAGGATTTTTTATGTGAAGAAAATGAGATGTGGCTTTTTGCTTATTATTTTTAAGGAGTGGTAATTACTGAATTTGTTATTCTGATAAACTTACATGACAAATTGAGTGATTTCATTTATTTAAAAGACAAAACCATGAAGCTGTTGAAATGCATTTTCATTGACCCTTATCTTATTTATACTTGTCTAAACGTCAATCCAAAGAACACTGAGAAAAGCTAAGCCACATCACATAGGCTGCCACAGTTGGGAGAGGTTTGACAAGGTAATTAACTGCTCCATAGCAGCCTTGCAAGAGTCAGGCAGAACAAGAGTGAGGCTGCAGTGAGCTGACTGAGGTGAAGATCAATGACACCAGCAGTTATCAGAAAAGTTTCTCTCTTGGCTGACTACACTAGTCAAAGATTAGCTTGTCCAAGGTTGGTTATGAAACTGTTGACTTTTTCAAATACGCGGGGTATTTTGAACAAAAGCAAAATAGCAGTTAGAGCTCTGAACTGCAGAGGCCTTTCCTTGTTATTTTTGTTCTGGACTTCTCTGCTTTTCTGCCTACGCATTTATGCTATGGCCATCACAGTAATACCTTCCAGCATGTAAAGAACACTATGATAATCAAGTTCTTGTGCCTACTTGTATGTACATCATAATGAGTGTAGGTATTCATCCTGGATGTATTATTGGGCTGTCACCCATGCAAGCAGGAGATCAACTTGTCTGGGGAACACTGCATTTCTATTGTGAAGAAGCTGGTGAATCCTAGGGGCATTTCTATGAAGGGAATTAATGTTTCAGCTTTCAGGAGGACACTTGGCTTTTCTAGGATAACTTCACGAATTCTGTGTTATATAACATTACCTGTGCTATATTTTATTTTTATCTTGTTATGTACAACTGGTATGTAGCTAGCAGTCTTCTGAACAAAGAGTTACCTGCTTCATGTAATACTCTATATTCTTGATCTGTTAAGATTGCTTTACATGTTCAACTAGATTTGTGGGTTTTGAAGGGGTATTCTATATTATTATTTTTTAAAATAAATTCAGATCCTTGCAAGGTGTGTAAAACAGAAGTACATGTTGGCTCTCAAATTATTTTGTCATTGCTTCCTGCAGAGTACTGCTGAAGTTTTACTGGAAAATCATTAAGACTTTCAAGAGCCATTTTTCCAGACTCAGGGAGTACTTTCAGAATGGTTACCTTAGACTTCTTCTGCCAGTCTTACTGTTTAGCTCTGTGTTCTCATAGTTCCTTTTTAAGGACCCCTATCAATTATTTTTTTTTTTCAGCTCAGGTCTAAGTATTCCTTCCTCCTCTTCTATCCAACTTGGAAGGCCTGCAGTGGCTCAGTGTGTCTACAGGACCACTTCCCATAATTTCCATTCTGTTTGAAGCAGAGTGGTGTTACAAGCATATAGAGGCATTTTGGGGAAACCACAGAAGGTCAGAATAAATAAGATTTTAAGTTAAATTTGGGGGCTGTATAGTAATGTTCCTGTAATTGTTTTTCCATATACTTTGAAGATGCTTATCCCACACAGTTATCAAATGACATTATACCTTCTTGCCTGTGAGGAAACTTCACAACTGCTGAGGGAGTACAGTCTATCTAGTACCAGAGGAATAACAGCTCTGAGGCAGCTCCATGGCCATCTCATGGGACAATAACAAGCAGCTACATCAAACATGGATGTAGCAATGTCCAGGAGGAGAATGTGACCATTGACAAAGCATCTTTCAGCAACACAGAAATCATCACCCAAGCCCTGGTGAAGCATCCTTGGTCAGCATGTTTAAATAGTGTGAAGAGTTTCCTTCTAAGAATCACTAAAGAAGGGATGTCAGGGATTCAGACTAGCTGCTTTGCTTTTGGCCTCTGCCACAGAAAAGCTATTGCAAGGTGGAGAAGCCTAGAGCCTCGAAAAATAATCTCACTGTGAACACAATTAGATACTAGTGAGAGGAGCAGAGGATGACAAGTTTTGTCCTTGTGTTGTCCAAGAGTATGAGCTGACAAATCCACAGCAGCATCACAGGGCAGAAGAAGGAAAGAAACGCTTCCTCCCTGCTAGTTTCCACTTGATACCAGATGTGTGCTGTAGCCCCTTCCAGAATTAAACAGTGCTGCAAGCAGATGAAAATTCACATGGTACAGAAGCAGCACCACAGTTATATATGCTTCCAGGGCTGTCTTTCCCAGCAGTTGACACAGCCCAGTATCTACCACTGAAAGCAACTTCTGATCTGCAGCTTTCTTTCTCTGTGGTGTTAGCTTGAGGACAACAATCAGCCTCAGAGAAGAAGACAGGGCAGTACCTAATAACCCTGTAATCACTGAGACAGGAGGGTTAAGTGTTTGCAGACAACATAGAATCATAGAATTGTTTTGGTTGGAAAAGACCTTTAAGATCATTGAGTCCAACTGTAAACCCAACACTGCCAAGTCCACCACTAAATGATGTCCCTAAGCACCACATCTACATGTCTTTTAAATACCTCCAGGGATGGCGACTCCACCACTTCCCTGTGCAGCCTGTTCCAATGCTTGACAACCCTTTAGGTGAAGAATTTTTTCCTAATAGCCAGTCTAAACCTCCCCTGGCACAACTTGAGGCCATTTCATCGTGTCCTATCACTTGTTACTTGGGAGAAGAGATTGAGACCCACCTCACTACAACCTCCTTTCAGGTAGTTGTAGAGAGCAATATGGTCTCCCCTCAGCCTCCTTTTCTCCAGACTAAACAACCCCAGTTCCCTCAGCTGCTCCTCGTAAGACCTGTGCTCCAGACTCTTCACCAGCTTCATTGTGCTTCTTTGACCACACTCCAGCACCTCAATGTCCTTCTTGTAGTGAGGGGCCCAAAACTGAATACAGCACTTGAGGTGTGGCCTCACCAGTGCCGAGTACAGGGGGCAACATCCCTCGTTATCTGTGTCTTTAAGGGGCAGTAGATTATATCGTATCCCCAAGCCTGTCTTAAAGTCAGGAGGCTGCCTTGTGCTGCAGGGATAGTTCCACCTCTAATCTCAGCACTTCCTCAGTCTCATTCACTTAAAGAACCTCTAGAGAAAAATAAATACTATATCAGGCTATAATGACCAGTGTTTCTGTATGGTTTATATTTGAAAAACACATAAACAAGTTCATAAAATATTTTCAGAAAAATGTGTGTGTGTATGTAATGTATATATTATATGCACAACATGCACACGTGTGTATATTTATATAAAACACATGTACATGTACACAAATAATGTAGGATACAAATATGTATTTGCCTAAATATACAAACGAGTCTTCCTTCCACTTTTACAGTAGGTATGAAATTAGGGAAAACGAAGGTAAGATGCAGAGAAGGTTTATTGGCTCAGCTGGAATCCCAGCTCCTCCGGAAAATGACTTTTCGAGGCTGCAAGGCTAAGAACATCCGTGGAGCTCTTAAGAGTATGTTCATTATGTAAGTCTCCACAAGAGGGCAGTGCATCCCATAATTTTTCTACCTATTTGTTCGCATACTTTTAACTTTCAAGCAGCTGTGGGGAGCTGTAGCTTCTAAGGACTGAAGACCACGCACCTCAAATATTCGACATCTTAGTTTTAAGTATAAGAATTACTTAATATAACTGGGTATGCATGCATGTGTGAACATACAAGGATAACCAGAGCTAATGTTAATAGGTCTAGCAATATCTCAAAAGAGACATTGAGATTTGAGCCATACAGGTACATCATAAATACATTAACAAGTGCTAAGATATGTTTATAACAGAGCTTAAGACCCCTCCAGAAAATTGGCATGATTGTAAGAACAGAAATAATTCCACTCTGTGGCCCAAATACCTTTTCTGAGTATGAAAAGAAAAACTTAAACACTGTCAGATCAAAGGCTTTATTTTTTTTTTATATCGTTTTCTCAACCTGATCAGATTTATCAATTGAAGAAAAGTTATATGTTGTATTTTATCTTGTTTCCTACTCCTTTCAAGGTTTAGTTTTAGCAGCAGTATGTGGGAATACTTGCCTTGTTAGAAAAGCTCAAATATATTGACATTTTAGGTAAAAGTGTACAGTGATTTGCATTATTCATCAGAATGGGGTGAGATACTGATGTGTTCTGTGTATACTGTGGAAAGCAAGGTGAAATAGGAAAAGAAAAAAATGTCAGCCTGTGGACAACAATGAGGAACTGGGGAAACAGAACCATTAGTGTTGCAGTGCTGAAACTTTTTGAAGGAGAAAAAGTTATTGCACCTCCATGGAAAGTTTCTAATTGAGAAGATGGTACAGTCTCTTTGTAGAGGTAAATGATGGGAAGAGGCTTCCAGTCATTTAACTTGTATATTTGCCTTTTTTTTTCCAAAGCCATATGACTCTGGGGAGGTGAGAAAGACCTGTAGCCAATTAAAGTATTTGCTGAGATCCCCAGGAGTATTATTTTCCAGGTCATGAGCCTACATGGCTTTCCGTCAGATGAACAAGCTGCTGTTGCAAGCATGAAGACAGCAAAATCTGAAGACAGCTGTCAAGAAGGAGCTGGTAACAGTCCTGGGGATACCAACTTTGCTTTTGTGGTGTGGGTCCATCGTAACATGGAAGTCTACCAGCATCTGGATGTCTGAATGCAACCAACAGCCAAAGCAGCTTTCGTGTAGGTTTCAGAAATGCAGAAAGCAGTCAACATGAATGCTGCCAAGCAGTAAGATGCTTAGAGCAACACTTAATATCTATTTTTGATCAGATAAGTTGAGTGTTTTGTGCTTGGCAAGCCCACTTTTCCAGAGATCTGAGTCCTTCTGTGAGATATTTGCTCTGTATCTAGCTAGTGGCCTATTTGTCTGTTAATCACATTCATTTCCTTACAGCAGAGATACGGAGATTTGCTGCTGTTTCCAGCTTTCATGCTGAAAGAGCTCCATGTTTCTAAAATGAAACTGGCTGTTTATGAAGAAAACTACAGACATTCTCTCACTGCAGTTACCCTCTTGCAAATGCTAACTTTCTGCATCTTTTTCCAAACTCTCACTGTATTTCTCCCCCGCTGCCACAGAGGTTACTTCTTCAACATCTCTCCCATCTCTAGTTTGAATCTGTTTATACCTCCCTGAAGTCTGTTGTCCTTCCTCCTTTGACAAGGCTGTTCAGATCTACAGCAGAGGAGGCAAACCTTTGAGTTTCCTCAGATTTAAGGCACTCGACAAAGCATTTCCCCATTTTTCTGGTACCTCACTGTATAAAACAACAGCAGTTAAGGGTGTGGAAGATAATTGGGAAAGCTTAAAAGGACAATTAGCCTTGGTAGCTCCCAGCAGGATGACAGGCACACTTTACTTTCTGCATCTGAGTAATTCTGGCATGCCAGGGACAGGTCATGTGGGCAGTGGTGCAGAAACTGGGGAAACAGAACCATCAGTGAAAATTTCTGCAGAAGAAAAAGAAGATTGACTGTAGGACATCATCATGAGCCAAGAGAGTCAATCAGGGAGTTGGGGTATTTATTTATGCAAAAAGCTAGAAAGGTATTCTGGCTGGCAGATGGAGTCCTGAGAGTCTCCTCATCTGATGGCATATGCCAGCTGTTTAGACTTTAAAGAAAAATACTAAAAGTCATAAGACTTGTAACCAAGTAATGAAAGACAAGATGTTCTGTAGGAGTCCAGACTTCAGACAGGCAGAGGGTATTTTTGTCAAATAAAAAAGCTTAAAAAAACCCCAAACCTTCAGCTAAACATTATGCTCTACTCTATTATGCTCTCCATAATTACACTCTAAAGGTTTGACAAGAGAACAATTACTTGCAAAAAAGTAATACAGAATGAATGTAATCCAAATATATCAAGATGAATAGTGTGTTTGAAATTTTGCTCTCAATTACTCCTTTTAAGACTCTGAACCACAGAATAAATGAGGAAAGACAGTACAAGATTTATTCCAGTAAAGAGTTCCTCTTTTTTTCAGGATGGAATTAATTACTAAGTACATTAAGCAAGGCTTACATCCTTATATCTGTTTTTGTCAGAGTCATTTTATATTAGAATTTTCATTTTGGGCAATTAAAAGAATTGCAGCTTTATCTAAATCTAAAAAAAAATAAATTACCAGTAAAACTGATTCTCCTAATGGACTTTGCCAGGACAACATACTGCCTGGATATCTTAAATCAGCTTCTCCTTCTCTGGAGGAACTTGTTAGGTCACTGAAAAAGAGACTAGTGTTACAAGCTCTTTCAGCAAAGGGGCACTAGAGGTCTTGCCAGTGTATTTGTGACAATTCAGGCCAGGGAATCATACTTTTGATGAATGCAGCTATGACAGCTTTTAAGAGTAGGCTAGACTGCTACCTGAGAAGTTGAAAGAGATGCAGCAACTGTGAATAGCCCTGCCCCAAGAGGAGTATGAGGTCTGCTGCTAGTCGACACCACCAGTAGCAGCCTTCAAGAGAATTGAGTGATGGAAAAAATGACAACAGAGGTGAGAAAAGATGTTAAAAATGGAATTATATTATGCTTTGAAGCAAAATGGGTCAAATGTTAACAGCAGTCAGAGGGGTTTGTTGAAAGGCAATATACAAGTTCATCTTTACCTGAACATGAGGGACTGCTTGAGCAGGGGGGTTGGACAAGGTGACCTCTAAAGGTCTCTTCCAACCTCAACTATCCTGTCCCTTGGGGCACTCTCAGCTCCCTCCCCGACTCTGGGATAGCCTCCTCCAAGACAGTAGCAGGCAAAGCTCCCTGCTGAATCCCCTCTGGCAGCACCTCAGCCGGCAGGGTGGAAGGGGCCAGGCTCCAAGGCGGTTCTGGCAGGGCAGATGTGGGAGCGGAGCCAAGGGGTTGTCTAGCTTTCGGTGTCCTGCCTCAAGCACTGGCATTTCAAGAAGAGGAAGAACAGGGCAATCACATAGTGTCACTTCCCTTTAATACTCCTCCAACCTCTGACCATTTTAATCTCTAGGGGTTTTCTTGAGTCTGCTGTGGTTTGCCTATTTAGTAACCTACAATGGATTTTGTTTCCAGGTGCTTTTCCAGTCTCTCTGTGGATCCGTGTACTATGTGCATTCACAACATCCTTGGCAAGGTATTCCCCAGTTATGTGTTATGATAACAGATACTAACTCTTCCTGGGTTTGAGCCTGGATCTCATTAGTCTAATATGTTATTCTCCAGTTCTTGTTTGGGCAAAGGCAGCGAAACTCATCCCAATCCGCTTCTGCACACCACTGAGGATTTTGTAGACCTCTTTCCTGCCTAACTTACATTGTCTCTTTTCTGAGCGGAGGAGTCCTAAACTATTTAACTCATAAGGTTTTAAATTCATACTTTGGGTCATCCCACATGCCCTTCTCTGGACCTTTTCCAGTTCTTGTAGTTCCTATCTGTGATGAAGAGACCAGAGGTGCACAAAGTAAACAAGGTGTGGGTGACCCATGGATTTCTACAATGCTGAGCTGATACATGGAATTGTGTATTATGATTCATAGTGGTCACTGCTGAGTAACATCATTCTGTACACAAAGCTATGACTGGATTTCCCCACATGCATTGCTTCACACTTACCAACGCTACATTTCACCCTCAAACATTCACACTGCCATGCACACCTTTGGGCATGTAGCATGTACCCTAAGCACCTCCTTGGAGAAGCACCACTCTGGTGGGCATCAGTGTTGAACTCATGTTATTTTAAACACTTTGAATGGGAAAAAAACAACAAAAAATGATTGAGTGACCTTAGGATGGTTTCTGGCCCTCTTTCATGTATCAGCACAGATGTAGCCAAACAGACGTTGAACACAAAATGGAGCATAGTCAGTCTAGGGAATATTTATTAAGGCACCACCAGTTCTGACTGTCCCTGCACAGTCCCTGAGGGCTCCCCAACCCTGCTCAGGTCCAGAACCCCATGTCAGCCCCTCAGGGACATCAGCCCCTGTCCCAGTGACATGGCAGCAGCGCCCATGTCCAGTCCCCCTGGGCCCTGCCCTACCCAGCCATGGGCTCTCCAAGCCAGGCCCACCCATGGGCCCATGTCACCAGGGAGGTGCCCGATGCCTGGGGCTGGGGCTGCCCTGGTGCCCTCCGGCTGCCCTGCTCCTGGCTGGGGCTGGGATGGGCGCTGGCTGCCAGGTCATTTGAGAAATGCATTTAAATTTAAAAACCATACATATTTAGTGCACCTATTGGGCAAGCAGAAGGACTCCAAGTTGGTCAATATCTCATTCTAGTATTGCTGCTTTTAAAATGTGATTTTTTTGAAAGGGGTATGCCAATGCCAGCTTCTAACATGCATCTAAAAAAAAGAAAAAAATGAACAGGTATGCAAAGAAAAAAAAGTCAGTCTTCAAAATGCTTGGGAAAAAAAAAGGTTTAAAATGACACTTCCCTTCCCAGTGAAGGGGAAAGGGATTTGGGAGTCCTG
>NW_010312744.1:0-3592 GCF_000700745.2 Antrostomus carolinensis
CGACCCGGGAGTAAAGGTCGGGCTGGGCGCTGCCCGCGCTGTTACCTGGCGGGGGCGAGGGAGCGGCCTCTTGTCGTACCGCAGTACCGGGGCCGCAACCTCGGGCCCTCTCCGGCTGCGGAGGGGCGCCCCGCGGCCGGGGTCAGGCTGCCGGCTTCGAGAACCCCAGCACAAGTGGGCGCGACAGCACCTCGGAGACCTGTCTTAACGGGGAGGAAGAGAGTCCCCTGAGACCTAGGTGCCTTCCTGCCCCCCGTCATTAATTTGGGGAAAGTTTGCAAGGATTTAGGTTTCTCTTATTTGGTCCTTGGGCCTTTAGGAGAGCTTATTTTGTGTTTCCCAGGTCTCTTGCGCAGGTTTTCGTTTAAGAGGATAACAAAAACCTTGCGCTGGGATTCCTGTTGCAGTCTCTTTGTCTCAGAGCTGAGGATCTGAGGGGAAAAAAAATCCCACACCAAATACCGAAAGAGTTGGCAGTGTGGAAGACCAGCATATAAAAAAGCCAAATATTCTTACATATACTTAGAATGCTGTTGTTACATGTGCGTGCAAGACTGGATGATATGAGGCAAATGTACAAATCTATAAAATCTGACAAAAGTCCAATATGTACATATGTTTCACATTTTGCTTACATATGTTTTGGTTTTAGATTTGAACAAAAGACAGGTCAGGCAGTTGCTACCCTTCATTTTTTCATTGTAATGAACAGGAAGCTTGCCTGTGTACTCAAGGGTAACTGGTTTCCTACTCTTTCTTTGTAAGCTGTTTACTTTCTCTAGCTCACTCCTGTTTTCCTCCTTAAACTCATTTTTATGCACACAGAAAAAAAAGTCAGACTACCTAGTTAGCAAGAAATCTTGCATCTCAGAAGAAAGTTGAAATAGGGTTGAAACCCAAACTATTTTCTTTGTATCTAAAGAATAACTGAGCTACAACTTCAATTTTTTGACAGATGTTTACATTTGCAAGGCTAATATTTGGAAAACCTTTGAAACTGCAGAGATATTCTTATGAATACTTAAAATTCACAAAGGCTAATAAAGCACTAGGAAGTTACTGGTAAAGCATGTTAACAAATAGCATCTGAATACATTTTGTGCTGCTGCTTAACTAAATACATTTCCTTCATTTTCCATAGGACTGGTAGGGATGCTACTCTGTTCTTGTGTTACTCCGTTCCATGCCCTGTTGACTTTCTGTTGACATGATCGTCTTGACTTCCTGATCTTTCCACCACTGTTTATTTCACTTAATGTCCATCACTGGCAAATGTGCTCTGGTGCCCCTTCCTGTATCAGTTTAAGATCCTACGACATCTGCAGTCTGTTTCTGTGCTAGCGGATACCAGCCCACTACTATATTCTGCTGTCATATGCATGGGCTGCAGAACATGATGTGTATCTACACCTCAGCTGAGTTGGTCTATAATCCAAGACATTTAAGCTACTGGAGGATTCTGGCTTCTTCTAAACGATTGTGGTGTGTGAGGTCTAGGCACAAGTTCATATCTGGTGGTCTTGCTGAAGAGAAAGCAATTGCCCACAATAGAATAGTGTAGATAGCTGAAATAATTAACTTTTTAGAAGCATAAAGCAGGATTCACTAAAGCACATCATTCAGAGTCTTCTATTTCATTACAAAATGTTAATGTTTATTAAATCAGAGAGAACTGTGCTTTGAATTAGGAAGAATTGTTGCAAATGGAAGATAGCAGAACTGAGACAAGAAGAGTTGATACCTAACCTAGAGCCAGTTTCCTATTCATATGAGATATTAATTTGATTTCTGAAAATGTTGAATGTTACCGACAGAAAAGAAATTAAGTGACTTTCCTTTTTGATATAAATAGCTTGATCCAAGTGGTAGTCTTAGAGTCATGCATGCATGGAGTCTTTATGGAACTCGCATGCTTTCTGAGCTGTATCTTTTCAGTTTCCCGTAATTTCTTGGAGCGCACTTCTGCTTTCATATTCTTCTTGCAGTCAAGTCAGTAAGTCAGTTTGCAGGGTCACCCCAAGGTAAGAATATATTTTCAGAAAGGGTTTGAGTCAGCACTGCCACGGAAGGTCCCCTGCCCTCCTCATGTCAGCGTGAGCATTTGAATAACCGTGTAACAAACTGGATTTGGAAACTGGTCCAGGTAGAAGTGATCCAGCTAAAAAATATGGGTTAGTTTTAACCTAGACCTGGTCTGCGCTGATCTGCCTCATTACGTAGGTGTGTGAAAGCCTGTGCTTGCACAGTGGTGGAGGCAGTGCAGGGGCTGAGTCTGAGGAAGAAAGTGAGAAGACTTTTTCCAGCAATCTTGGCTTGTGGCAGCTTAAGTGGATCAGTAGTTTAAGTTGCTGAAGTCTAAAAGTCAGTTTAACCCTTGCAGTGGATGACAGACATAAAGCCTGTTTCTGGATTTCCTACATTTCAGCTTGCATGTCAGGGTTTGTCTTTAGCACTTGTTTTATCTGTTGCTCATGCATGTATGTGTGTGCATCTACTATATACAAATTTTCTTGTAGTTTATTACCTGAAAATGCTGACATCCTAGGATGTCAATAATTGCAAAAGGAAGCATCATGGTTAGAGAGCAGCACTACCACCCGTTTTCCCTGGTATCTCCAAACTCTGTGTGTACTCTCTTTAAGCTTAATTTCATCTGGTTTTCTGTTATAAAGCAAGTCACCCCTTTTCTCTGTTCCTCCAGTTGCTAAGCAGCAGCTGTTCTCCCCATTAGCTAGCCATGCATTTGCTTGAAAATAATCAAGCTTGAGTATAACTGTTTCTAATCATGCACAGTTATACAGCTATACAATAAAAATTTGAGTGTTAATAATATTAGTTATCACCGTAACTGATGACTGTCTTAAAAGTTAGAATTTCCCTATAAAGTAAGATTATTATAGTTTTGCCCCCTTTTTTTAACAAAAGGCACATTGGTTTTTTCTTTCTCTTAATACTTACTATGTACCTACTTAAAAAAAAACTGGTCGCAGAGTCATATCTGCACTTCACAAAAAAATTATAAATGCAAATATGAGCAGACACAGAATCATCTAGCGAGTAAACATGGTCGGGGCCAGGAAAAGCCACATTTTTCAAATATCTAGTTATAGTAGCAGAATGCAACAGAATTTGATTATAAAAGTTTAGACTGTTACACGAAGGTAAAATTTTGAACAGTACATCTTAACTTCAAAACTGATTTATGTATCTGTGTTTGAGTTCCTCTTGACTTCCAGGATTCTCAGTATTTCTGAGGTCTGTGGTCTGAAATCTTGGAGTCCTCCCTCAGCCTGGGGATGCCCTGGATTTATCAAAACTGTATTTCAGAATGAGGGCTGAGTGTGGCCCATGTATTTTCAGATGTTGATTTTTTAGGTTACAGAAACACAGTTTCTGAAGGGAGGAAACCTGGGCACTCAGATCGGGAGTGGCATGAGGTCCACCCAGTTGGTGTCCTGACCTAGGCACTCAGACCGTCTGCATTACACGGGAAATTTATTTCCCAATCTGCTCCACAGACTAAGTGAAAGAAAAAAGTCTAAATCCTCAGACTAAAATATTTGGTGCTACACTACGTAATTTTGGACTGCTG
>NW_010312744.1:3620-3822 GCF_000700745.2 Antrostomus carolinensis
TTAAGCTCTAAGGCTTCCTAAACACTCAGTACAAGAAGTCCACTGGATGAGAGGCTGTCTAGAAATGCTGGGGAAGTATAAACAATATCCCCGTGACCAAAGGAGAAGTCTTCTCCCAGGGTTCTCAGTTTGGGGTCCTCTCCTAGAGTTAGGTACCTCAGCAAGTACAGCCTTCATCTTATGTGGGAGATAAAAACACAGG
>NW_010312744.1:3845-19147 GCF_000700745.2 Antrostomus carolinensis
ATCTGGGATTTGAAAACATCTGCATTTCATGCCTGAGTGTCTTAACAGTAGGGTAATAGATGAACCAATGCACCTATGCAAAATATTAGGAAAGATTAATTTCTGGTGGTCTTTCATGTTTTAAGAATGCTTATCAGACTGGACATCATAGGTAAGGTACATAGAATTCCTTATATGAGAGTCCTGACAAGGACTTGCTTATACACCAGGTAGTGAGGCCCTCTTGTGCCAGAATTTGAGGCAACCTTGCACGTGCCCAGCATACCAGTGGGAAGTCAAGTACTGTCTGGATGTTAGCAGGTAAAAATCTAAGGACAGCATGTGAACAGCAAGGAATTGAGCAACTTGTAGGATACCAGACTGCCTTTAAATGCCACTTGGGCTGCTGAACTCATTTGTGGAGGTAACTGTGCTTTGGAAATAATGCTTAAGATTCTAATTCACAAATTTTTTATTTTTTATTTTTTTTTTAATTCTCAATGAATAGATAACAACTGTGCTTTGGAAATAATGCTTAAGATTGTAATTCACAATTTTTTTTTATTTTTTTTTTTTTTTTAATTCTCAATGAATAGATAACAGGCTAGGCAATAGACTTTGAAATGAAATGCAATCAGGTTCTATCAGAACCAGGGTAGTCACACATTTAATCAATGGCTTTACACCAACAGTGTCTTGCCATTAGAAACATAATGGGAAAACTAACCTCGGTCTCAAATATGAAAATAACAGAAATATCAAAGCAATTCTTGTAGCCTTAGTCTTAACAAACCTATCAGGGCAAAAATGGTGCCATGTGATTAAACAGTAACAATAGTGTTTGAGAGCCCAAGGAAGTGCTATGTGTAACTGTTGCAATGCTGTGGGACATGGGAAACAAATTATAACATAGGGTAAGCAGAGGCATAGAAGTAAAAAAAAAAATAAAATCTTTAATGTAGTAAAGGTAGATTTTGTTGGAGTAACTGGGTAATTTTTGATAAAATAATTTATTGACAAAGGAAATAGGTAGATTTAATCTGTACTTCATAAAAAGATTCAGTATAGTGCTATGTGAGAAATTAAGTAGGATACATAACAAAAAGAATTGCTAATGGAAAATGACAGTGGATTGTTTGAAAGGAGGACTATAAAACTGGAAGTTGGCTACAGGTAGAGCCTGTCCATTTAATGTCTTCAGCGTAGTCCTATTTAGCATATAAATAAAAGTTGCTGGTAACCTTAAGTTTGGAGGAGAACAGACACACCATATAGAAATAATTGTGTGTTTTGTAATAATAGAAATATCATAACATCTTGCATATGAAAGGCAAGATTTTGCACTTTTAAAATTGCTAAGAATTTTCTTCTCTGAACTAGAATGTCAGAAATGACAGAAGAAAAGATTTGGGAGCCAAGAGTAGTGTGAATTTACCCCCATGATGGGGTCTACAAGATAAGTCCAATCCCAAACTTCATGAAGTGAGTTATTTCTATCAAAGCAAGTGCTATATACAAGATCTTGGTCATACCTTATTTGGCCTATTTTTTAAGTCATCAGGAAGGATTAATTTAAACTAGGAGAGGTACAGAGTGGGGTTCTGAAAATGATCATAGATATGGAAAGCCTGATTTCTTATGACGATAAAAATCAGTTGGCTTCATCTAGAAAAACAAAAGATGAGACAATATAAGCGAACTTTGTAAGTATATCAGTAACTTTGGAGTAAGCAAGAAGTAAAAATATTTAAGCCAAAGAACAGTGTTGGTGTAGAATGATTAGATATAAGCTGGAAATTAACTGGCCATGAAAGGTTTCTAACCAAGGAGGAATGGATTTCTTCTCTCAGTGAGAGTAGCAGGGCAGAGCGTTTTAGCAAGTTTAATGTGGAGGCTGATGAGATTATGAAGAGGGTTATATGATGTTTGCTGGTTATCATGCATGACTGCACCTGATGAGCAAAATTCTAGAAGAATTGCATGTATTTCACCAAACAATTCAATAGTGGGTTCCTCTAATCAGTGCAGACAATTTAGCCATTAGGGTAAATGAGTTTTCATCAACCTTGTACAAAAAAATTGAACGCAATGGATATGGTATATCTTTCTGTTTCAGAAAACCTTGACTGTAGCAGCAAATGCAACCCTGTTACATCATGTGTTATGGCCTTATGTGTATGTTCATATCTGTAAATGAGTTGTGTATGCAAATTCACATACATAATATTTATGTGAAAATGCAAAGCCATCTTTGACGATTTTTGTTTCCTGTGTTGTATTTGCATTTAGCAACTTATATTTCAAACACAAGTTTTGATTGAAAGTTATTAGATTTTTTTGTTTGTTTTTAAAGTAACAATTTTTTTTCCAACATTTTCAGGTCTTGCCATTGTGTCATATCGAAAAGAAGTACCAGTGAACGTGCATACAGGAAAAAGCCTAAGTATTCAAGAAATTTATATAAACTAAAATGTGAAAATGAATAAAGAATTACACATGTAACAATGTAAAACTATATCACCTTTAAAAAAAATTAGAAAGTGTGTTTAATTGAGAAGCAGCATATGCATAATGTTAGAAAATGGTCAGTAAACAATTTTAGTTCTAAAGATGAGATTCCTGGTCTGCTCTCTGCTGACAGAATTCTACATGTCAAGAAGGGATTGAAGTTCCCTCCCATCCTTGGAAGATGTCCTATTGTCAAGAGCAAACTATTTATATGATTGCATAAGGAGTTAAGTTCAGTATGACAAGAACACACACATTGTTGAAGAACAGTTAACAGCACAGTAATAACTGATAATAAAAAGTGGTTGAGCATTTGGTTAACTTTTGTTGTAAAATAAAAGTATTTGGTTTATTTTACAGCAGAGTTGCCAGTTGAGGCTGCATGTGGTTGATCCTTGTGTCTTCCCAGGAGAAAGCATATGTGATCAGATGGGGTTTATTGGCTTAAAAGTGTGTTTAATTTATATATTTATATGTATACTGTCCTGGTTTTGCTAGGATAGGGTTAATTTTCTTCTTAGTAGCTAGAATGGCTGTGTTTTGGATTTGTTATGACAGGAATGTTGATAACATACAAGGTCATCTGTTTGGGTAGTTTGCAAGTGTAAATAATTTGGGGGGGGGGAGGGGGGGAAGAGGGTAGTAATTAGCAAAACCCAGAATTGGCATTTGGATATGCCAATGAAATGTTCCATATCATATCATGTCATGTTCAGTATATTAACCAGGGCTGACCAGAAAGGGAGGGGATTCTCTCAGAAATTGCTTGGGCTCGCTCTTCCAGGATTGCAGTTTTGGGTTCGGGGTTCCTTTTCACTCCTCTAGGATCGGCATCGGCGGGTGGTGAGCAATTGTACTGTGCATCACTCATTTTTAGAGAGAGAGATATATATTTATCATTATTATAATAATTACTATTTTAAGTTTATTTTACTCCAATTATTAAATTGTTCTTACCTCAACCTACAAGTCTCCTTATCTTTTCCCTTCCAATTCTCTCCATTATTGCCTGGGGGCGAGGGGGAAAGGGGGGAATGCGAGTGGCTGTGTGGTGTTTGGCTGCCAACCAAGTTAAACTACTACATAGGCATAGCTACGTGTTTACACATCCCTACCAAACTCTGGAATTTTTGTTCCATACAATGCAGCTCAAGAAAATGATTGTAAGAATTGTTTTTAAACAGTCAAGCGAAACATAATTTTTCATATTCTAGTTCTGATAAATAACTGAAGCATTTAGTTGAAGCTCTATATTGAGAAATATGTCTGGTGTGAAGAGAGTTAGCCCAAATGGTTCAAATAGTAAGTAATTCAAAACATTTCATAGTGAAAAATTTTCAAAAGCCTTATCAGTGTCCTATAACTTATGTAGCCAAATATACATGAGTATGTGGTTATTATTTGAATTTTTGTTGTTTTAAAATGTGAAATATGTTTCTATGAATGAAGCACAGAAATAGGGTTGGATGGTGAGTGGTGAAATCCATTTAATTTTAGATGCTATATTTTTTTCTGCCATGTAATCTGACTTATGGGAAGCATTCCTCATTCGTGCATCAGACAAAGTGAAAGAAGCCTCAGTCCAATATCTGGATCACAAACAGCCGTCTGTTGTCCAAAAAGAGAGAGGAGTGTCATCACTCAATTAGAGATGGCAGAGCTACATTAAATGCTTGTCCATCTCTGTCAGTGTTGGTCCCTGTAATATACGAATATATACATTATACTGCAATTTCAGATACCTACTATTTTTTTTCTATTTGGACAATTACCTGTAGTTTAGAACTCAGTATATGTTTCCTGTATTATCTAAATATTTCTGCTCCTAATTAAGTATGTCTATATAACCCTTTAATGCCTCAAATAATTATTTTTCCTTCTTGGGATGTGTTCCTTTGAAGTAATTTTCCAGAACAAACTAAATGTTAAGAAAAAAAACATTTTTAACTTGCTTGCTTACCTTGAGCAAGTGAGGTAACACTTGTTTAGGTTTGTAACATTTCCTTTTGAGTCTTTCTGGCACCCCAAGAATTTATGTTATTTTTATGTGAATTCCATACAATTTGCAGAGATCTCTTAATATATCTAGAACTCATTGGTGAATTCCAGACATAGTTGTAAAGAGTGTGGATGAAGAATTTATGGTTTATGTCCAGATAGAGTTTTTTCCTTTGTTTCAGGCATCCATATGACCTCCATGTGTAGGTCAGAATTAATTACTTGAGGGTATTAATGTTTAGTCCACCAAGAGGCTGGAAGGACTTTGTTGCTTGTCCACAAATGAAATGTTCTACAGCCTGCCCTACGGCTGTATACAGAGAAGCTATTACCTTCCTGCTCCGGGATACACTGCTTCCAAGTACGTAAGTCAAATCTAAATTAGTCTCTTTGTTGGTACTCTGTTGCAAATCTATTTGTAGTTTCTGCTTGCTTGTTATCCTTACATCTTTTACAAACATTATGCCTTTGGGGTCTTTCCATCCTATTGAATATATTCCAGAATCTGTTCCAGACTATTTCTCTCAGTCTTTTCCATAGCAGTAGCTTGTTTTTTCTTGTACTCAATTTCATTTTTCTGTTTTCTGACTGCATTTTAGTCACACTAAATTACTTTGAGGTATCTCAGTGTCCTCAGAGTTGTCCACGTTCTGGCCTCTCAGGGATTAATAGAAGATGTCAAACAAAACAAGGCCTCACAACAGTTCCTGTGGCACCACACATATAGATAGGTTGCTACTTGTCCTTCATCATAGAATTCTTTTATTTGGTCTCAGTTTTCACAGTTTTATCTTGTACCCTACAATATTCACTGTTTTCCTTAAGCTTCAGAATTTTTTGAGGTTTCATAGGAGTACCAAATACTTTCCTAAAATTGAGTTACATAATAGCTAAAGATTTTCTTTGCACTGTGTATTTTGTTCTGCCTTTTGAAGAAAGTGCTGTTGTTTGTTTTATTGTTAGCTAAATATTGCCTTGTATTCTGTTGTCCTTTAAGGCCAACATTTTCAGGCTTTCTTGGCCTGAAATTGTTTAGTGTTGTTTAGAATTTCAAAGGTAGTGCCTTTATCTAGATGTTTAAGAAACTAATTTTATGACTGCTGAAACCTAGTTTCAAAAATGTTCACTTACTGAGCACTTTTTTGCTAGTGTTCTTTTTTGCTCAGTACTTGCATTGAAGGGATTTTTCAACTTTTTAAAGGATTTTCTTCCTCCTGTGCCAGTCTTAATGGGAATATATAAACACGAGGGGGGGAGGAAGAATGGTGTGTGTACATTCAAATGCTTCTTCACAAAATGCAGAAAGCCACAGAATACCATGCAACTATCTACTAGATACATGATATTTAGCCAGAAATTAGTAACATTTTGTTTTAGTGTGATATCCATCAGTTAAACACAGTTGCACTTCTTACTTTTTCCTAAATCAAAGCACATCTACATTTAAGATGGCAATACTGGTATTTATGCCAATTAATAATACTGTGTTTGTGTAAGTTCACTTTACAGAGTCTCAATGCAGCGTACAAAGAAGGCATTGTTAGGCATATGGCATGTAGAAAAAAAGCGATGCAAACAGTGGTATACAGGTAATCCCCAAAAGATTCATCCAGAATATGGTCTTCCTGGATATATATTCTCTTTACAAATACTTTTCTGTGTGCCTGAGATATTATTTTATTGTTATTGGTGGTTTTATTATTGATAGTAGATAATAATAGTTATCTACCAGTTCTAGTAGTGTTTACTAAAAGATAACACTGAAAATGCAGGCCCCATCAGCACACAGATCTGCCTTGACAATTTTAGACTCTTGCAAATAAAATTAATTTTCTTCCCAGTATATTGATCATTTTATATCTCAAAGCATGAGACAGGTACAGCTGGAGATGCAAACTTAGGAAGAAAACAAATTTGTAGAGTAGATGTGCTAATCTAATGTGATATGTTGATTGAAGTTAGGCTTGATTGAAAGGAAAGACACCATGTTTCCAGATTCTTGGGAGGAAAGTTATGTGTGTTGCTTATGGGCTCCTAGTCAAGTACAGAAATCAGATACATTCTCTTCAGAATCTGTGCAGTTAAGTGTCTGAGACTGGATTATTTTATAATATGGTGTGTGTTCCCTGCTGTCTGTTGAGTGATCTTGCAGCTGCTTTAGTTAGAAAATCAGTGATACTTGTTTTCGTTTGAAAGCAGGATCTTGATGGCTTGGCTAATAAGATTAAACAACACTGCCCCCAAAATCTGTAAAGCATTAAGTACTATGCCATATTTCAGTCTCCCCACCCACTGCACCTCCACCTTCCTTTTCCTGTGCTACTTTTTAAGCTATTTTGTGAAGACAGTGTTTTGTGTAGCTGTTTTTCTGAGGACAGGACTTAGGCTTTTGACCTATTTCATTTTTTTTTCATCTAATAATTAAGTGTTGTGTTTGCATTAGGACCATGCTTTTTCAAAGAAAACAATTCTTGAGTGAAAGTACTAATATGCAGGGGAAAATAGGAAATTATTATGCTGTAAAAATAACTTCCAAAGAGTCTCAGATTGTTCAGAGAGGGAAGAGAGCTTTCCAAGAAGTGATCACATTCTCACACTCAGCTTTAAACACATTCTTTATCTTTAAAAGGAAACAGAAGAGAATCAGTTAGTAAATGAAATGTAGTTGTGGGCTTGTCTGCAAAACCGTATCATTCTGAAATAAGGTGTTAGGACTGGACATTTGAAACAAGAATTGTCAGTGCCAAGACCTCTTCTTTCATTAGACAATACCTTTCCTGCATCCACTGATTGCTTTTCTTCATCATTGCCTAAAGATAGCAGTTACAGTGGCTATTTTGGATGAATCTTTAGGTACACACTAAGAACTAGACTATATTTTTGTACTGTAATGAATAGGCTTTTAAAATCACCTTTTTTAAATATCTATTTGTTTGAAAAGTAAATTGAATTTCTTACCAAGAAGTCTCCACCTTTTCTTAGTTGTTGTTGGAGAAACATGTACATATTTAAAGGCCACATATTCTAGCTGCAACTTCTTAGACCTGTTTTGTGATAAAGATTTCACTTACAGTAACCTGAGTTTCTCTCTATTGCTTCAGCACAAGATTACTAGTCAGTTCCCTAATTCCTCTTTTCCTGACTGACAGAGAACTGGTTTTTGCCTGGAGTACTTCAGAAATTGCTTATTTTAAACAAAAAGAGATCAACAGCATCCATGTTTTTCAAGCTTATCCAAAGTAGCTTTATTTTTTATCACACTTTGAAAGTATTAGCATTTTTTTAATTAAATAGTTCTGTTTAGATGTAAATTTCACTCACTTAAAGAGAAAATGCAGCAGTAGTTGCCACAAGGGATAAAGTGCACTACTTGGAAACACGTCCTTTATTTCTTATGTTCTGACAGAAAAGGAGACATATGAGCATGTCAGAACCACAGTGTTTCTGTAAATATTGTGTTGTTGTCAGCATAATTTATTTCTATGTCCCTAATAAAAACAAAACTTTTAAAGCTTATTCTACTTTAACCATGTATAAAGTGATAACACTGCTACTTCAAAGGTTTAAAAATTCCAAATGATTTGGCATGAACTGTACTGTGACAGTAGAATTCATAATTTCTTCATTGGCTTCTTTGTAATGTTCCTTTACCATATATTACATCTATAGTGTGAAATAAAAAAGGGCTAGAGAGACCACTGCATGCGTCCCTCTGTCTCCAAATGCTGTCCCCTGGGCAGGGTGGGAGCACCGTTTTGGATGGTACTAGTTGTTATGGGCCTGTCCTGCCACACAGCGTGCTGGCAGCTTAACAGCTGGGTGGTGAGCAGCCCGGTGTCCCAGCTTCACCCTTGGTACCACGTTACCCAACAGCACAGGCAGAGCAGTGTCTCGGATAAGGCTTTTTAAATGTACCAGTTTGCCAAATTCAGAACAAGACACTTAGGGGTATTCAGTTCCACTGATTCCTTTCTTTTCTAGGTGCTTCAAATACCTTAATTACATTTCATAACATCCAATTAAATGGCTAATCAGGGCACTTGCTTATTAGTCCTTAGTCCCTGCACTCAGTACTGTGTATGCAAGCTATATAATTACTGTGTAATGAAAGAATTTAAGCAAGCCTAGGGTATTAAAGCTTCCTTATCCTTTTTCACTTCTAAGTCTTCCATTCCCCAGCACTGATTGTCAAAAACTCGAGCTGGAGGTAAGAGATGCTTCACATGCAACTGCCTGCTGATAGGGGCACTCTCCTAGGAGACAGGAGACAGGTTTGGTGTCCTTCAAGCAGTGGAAGGCCTAGAATCTACTATTGCCTCTTCAGCTGCTATTGAATAATGCAGTGTCCTAACCACTTTGCCACTACGTAAGAGTATACCACAAAGGTCTGTGTTCCAAAGGAGGAGGAGATATCCTTAATCTCTACCAAAACTTTGTTCTAGAAAAGTTTTTAGGCAGCAAATGTAAATTTGTGCCTGATGACTGACCTAAATTTCACCGAGGAGAGAGACAGACTGAACAGCAGTAAATGGCCTTCTGTAACCTGCCGTCTGAGCTGTCGTAAGCACATCTCTGGTTAAAAATATTAAGAGTGCAGGAGTTCTGGTGCATTTCTGTTGCTAGGTACTGCTGTTGGAGGACTAAGCTCTAGCTCCATACATTCACTCATCTTCATCGGTCAGGTGGCGTGCTACTTAGTGAGAATAACAGTGCTCTCTATGCCATTTGTGTGGGCATAAGGACAAAGTTCTAAAGAATTAGGTCAGTAGGTTTTATATCTAATTAGGCCTCTAATCCTACAACCCTTTTATGGTTTTGCATTATTATATGTTCATTATGTCTTAAATGGAGCTACTCATCTGAGTGAAGTTACGGGTGTAATTGCATACAGGATCAGATCTGGGCAATCCCATTTTACCTTATTCATACTGTAGCACTGTTACAAATCAGATAGCTCTGATGTTACCCCTTGCCCAGTCAGGGCAAAGGGGTGTCTGAAACTGAATATGTTGCTGTGCAATGGCTTGCACTCCATTTCCCTGCCTATCCTGCCCAAGCACTTATACAAAGGCACATCGTAGAGAGTATTTTATCTGTTAGTTAAGAGAGTCATAAGGCATAGATTTTCAATGCAGAAGGTCATGAGGCTGCAGTTTCACTGGGTTATGTGCTGCATTTGCATAGACTGATATTCAGACAGTTAATGGTAGCCCAAAATGCTTTAATGATTTTCATTTGCATCAAGCTGTTCTCACCTCTTAGGAACATAATGGATAAATAAAAGAGGCCTTTTGTTTGCTCTTCATGAAAGTTACCAGTGATTAAGTGGTGCCAAGGGAACAGACTCATGCTCTCATTTGAAAAAAACAAAACAAAACAAGAACTGTCCATCAAAGCTGACTTCAAAGTGACCTACTTCACTGGATTGGACTAGATGATCTTTTGAGGTCCCTTCCAATCCCTAATATTCTGTGATTCTGTGATTCTGTGATTTTGATTTAAAATGGCACTTGAATAATTTTATTTTAATATTATGCACATTTCCTAACTCAAAACACAGAAGTGGTCACTCCTAACTGAAAATACAGAAATAGTTATTATTTGTGTAAATACTCATCATTTGTTAGGGTACTCTTTATAGTGCTGAATTACAAAAAAGCTATATACACTTAGATCAGTATTTTTTCCAAATGGATTCAGCAGTCACTTTTATTCCTAAAACTTACATCCTGAATGTAGTTGTGGGCAAATTGATACTTTTTGCACTATACTAAGGTGTTTCATAAGAAAGTGCATGCCAGGGGCTCGCTACAGAAAGTCTTGTCACGATTCCTTAAGGTGTTCCCTCTAAGCTTTGTTCTTAGCCACAGAGTCTCCTTGTGGAAGTTTTCTCCAAACTTCCTTGAAACATGGCATATTCTCATAAAAGTATAGACATTTCCACACTATGTCTTAGCCCCTTGCAGCTCAGCATCAGCTTCTTGGGCTCCTCTGCCATGCATCCACTCAGAAGCCCCTTCCTGAAAAGGGCTCAAAGGAAGTTAGCATAGTCTCTGGCTATCCTGTATTTTTAGGCATTTTGTGAAGGATTTCATGTGCAGTTCAGTCCCTTCAGTGCTATCCTGAAAAATCTTCAGTGGCCTTCATGGCTCTTTTGAGAATAAAGCTCTGTTCTTAAATACCTTCGTGTGAGAATGGTCATGCTTAAATTTTTGTCCCTAGTTTATAGGCACAGACGTCATGATTCCATTGCTCTGATTTAAGCATTGACACCTCCGTGCCAGTATTTTTTATTATATTTTTCTAAAGGTGTTAGTTTCAACTTTGTGTGTCACATTGAGAAGCACAGCCTAGATGCTCCATATCCCACATACCCAAATGTCAGCAGTCTCCGTTTAGGGTACAAGGTTACAATGTTCCTGATAGCAGCTAGGGTGAACAGGCTTTCAAGTAGTTGGGTCTTTTGTTTCCAGTTAATAACTTCCAGTCCTTTCAGTTTCTGACCTCCTGCCTTTGAGATAGTGATCTTGAGTACTTCTTGTTGGCATTCAAATTCTCTCTCTCTCTCTCCCTCCCTCTCTCTCTCTCTGTCATTTAAATCAAGATACAGAACTTGACTTCATGTGTTTGGAATATACTCCGTTTTCACTGAATTAATAGGATATTTGGGGAACACAGAATATGCAAATTCAGACCTGCTGAATACATAATTTTTATGGCCCTTCTGTTTTGTATTGGCTTTATAATTTCTCCTGTGTTTGACTGAGGGCTAATTAAATTACTGAATTTACAATACGAACGTATTATCCATACTTCCCTTCACTGATTTTAATTCTCAACTCCTCCAGTTCATTTTCTTTTAAATCTGCCTTTGTGTTCTCAGTGTGGCCAACTAGTCAATGGCCTGAATGCAGAGGCAGTTGAGGGAAATTTCCCTCTGCAGTCAGTCTCCCCACTGCAGGAGGAGTGCTGGATATCCTTACATGTACAAAAAAGGTGGCTGAATTCAGTGATGACTGCCTGAGCAGCATAACAATTCATTAGTGATTTATGGCAGGTTGGGAGAGCAAGGGTTTAAGATTACACCTAAGAAGAGATCTGTGCACATTAGGATGTGACTCTCTATCTTGGGTTAGGAATAAAAGACTTATTTGGAAGTATGTGTAATTTCAATTTATAGTAAGATGCAAATTGTCTTAACACATGGAAATAAGATCCATTACTGACAATGTATTTTAGTACATGTAGATAAAAATATATTTTACATGTATTATCAGTGTAGGCTTTTTACATTTTGTGTGTTTACAGCCTCACAATGGTTTGATCATCATAACCTTGGTTTTTAGTCATGCACTTATGTTTAACACATAGAAATATAACTTACTAAGGATATATGACTAAGGAGATATTCCAGAAACAAATCCCAGAAGTGAGATGGAGTATTGTAACTTATTCTGACAGAATTACAGCGAGTCCTTGCTGTACTGGGAAAACTTTGTTCAAAACCAAAAATGTTCTTATGGTTTTAATTGAGTGGCAGAAAATTACTTCTGTGTGGTCATCCCTGCTAAGAGATTCTTTAAAGCCAACATTTTCCATGTTTCCTTGTTTACTTCTTTTTTGGCTAGTAGTTGTCTCAGTGAATTGTAATTATAAACTATGAATCTAAGGAGGATAAAATGTTTTCTGGTGAATTTGGTCCAGATTTATATTACTGTTTCAATAAATATCTTTTAAGTATTTAGGATGAAGAAGGTTTTTTGGGTTTTATTTTTTGTTAGTAGTGGTTTTTTTCTTTTTTAAAATATCCCTATTAACTTATAAGCAGTCAAATTCTTGCTGTGTAAAACTCCAGGAAAGTCAGTAGTATTTCAGCAGGGATTCATGTGGCCCTTGGGCTTTGGACTGTATCGTATTGCAAGCTCCTAAAATAAGACTGTTTGGAAAGCTACAGGCTTCCCATCTTTTTGTCTGGAAAAGTTATAAAATGGAACAGGCAGGCATTTCACTGAGCTGCTGAGAATGCAGTTCTGGCTGTGCAATCAGGACTAAATAAGGAGCAAGATCTGCACTAAAAATAGAAATGGAGGCTGATCCAACTGCAGCATGAGTTATAATCCTCGCACAGCAAAGGGCTGGTAGGTTCAACTGAGGACACTCAGTCACAGAGAATCAAATAAACTTCATCCTGCTAGTAAAAAGCCACCATACGCTAGCTGCTCTAACCAGATTTTTACCAGTCAGCAAAACCATTCATCATTCCTGCAAATTATTTAATGTGTTATTTCAGATTCAGATTATTTTTTTTTTTATTAGAGAGAGGATTATATTTGCCACATAGTAAGAGGGAAACGTGGGTTGGGTTTATGTAAGTGTGTTTGGAGAACATGGGGGGAAATGACACAGAGAGATTTATTGCACTTCCCTCACGGCTGGATAAATACATTCTTATCACTGCTTTGAGCGTTAAGGTGACGTGTCCGCTGAGATTACAGGACTCCAAATGGGCACACTGAGCTGATCTGGTATCTGGCCAGGCCCGGTGCCTTGTGACGGGCTGTGCAGTTCACAGCGTGTACTTCAAGGGAAGTTACTCTGCTTGTTTCAAGAACAAAGTACAGAACAGTGTAGGTCATTCCTGCCCCCTACCCTCCCCTTTATTGGTAAAATAATTTAGAAAATGTTAATCTTTTATTTGTTTATTTTCTCTCAAGTACCACATGCCTCATAAGCTTAAGCCAAGGGAGTTCAAATATATCCTTTGATAGAGAATAGATTATTGTTGCTTATTTATTGTTAGGAACATTTGGCTATTAAATATTTGGATTACATGAGCACAGCCAGCTGCAGCTATGTTCTGTTTGCTTTCTTTGCCTATTCCTGTATCTCTTCAGGCAGTGATAACAGCAAGCATGAACAAATTTTCTGTTACTCCAGTCTTAAAAATGAGAGCTTCTATAACAGACTTTGGTAATTCATCATATACTTTAAATTTCTTTAAATATGATTACATATGAAAATTAACAAAATAAGTAGACACCAAATTAATCTCTTCTACTACCTAAATGTTAAAAATATTTTTATTCATTTTTAGTTTTCAATGAGCTGCAGAATTTGTTACTGAAAACGCATGTTGTTAATCACAGGAGTAGCTCAGTCAAATTGGAAGACAGTCAGTGGAGGAGAAATCATTTGACACATGGGAAAGCTTAGACAGCAGTGGGAGTATGTGGAAGAAGACCAGAAGACAGAGATCATCAAACTTGCACAGGCCAAGAAGGAGGCAGAAAAAATATACAGTGTCTGTGAGTCACAAATCAGTTGTTTGGTTGCATTTTCCTTCCTTACCTCCCTTACTTTCCTTCATTACCTCCCCACCGTAATATGAACTACAATATTCCCCGTGTCCAGACTATCCCAGCACCTGCATCTCCTCTCCTCCACATCTCATACTGAGTGCGCAGCTTAGCAGAAGCTGCGAGCAGCTGCCTCGTAGAAAGGCAAGTTGATCAACACCATCTTGTTGATGGGAAGGCAGCAGCCTCCATTTCCAGCTGAGTTCAGAGGCCTTTTTTGTTTGTTTTGTTGTTGTTGTATTCTCATTACTTGTGCCTGTATTTGAAGATCTGCATTTTCTGCAGAAAAAAGGAACACATGCAGTCTGGGAGGTATAGAGAAGGAAGGGTGATCAATAAGTGCTGAACAGTGGAATCTGTGTATCATTATGTTTTGTTCACGTTCAAAACTTATACTGATTAATTATTTAATTTACCGATTTAAGCTAAGTCCTTATATGACTATATAGGGCTTTGCATTAGTTTAACTCGGGGCTATGGCACACCCATTTTTTGTCTGCCTTTAGCGATGTGGAACAAATAATTTGGTGTAACAAAAGCAACATAAGCCTGAAGTGCATATACAGTAAGTTTAGTGAATGTATTAAAATAAGCTAAATACTTGTATCAGCTTAAAGATTATGCTTTAAAAAATCACACCCAATTCAACAAAGAATTGTTAACATTATATATGGAAAGAGAAAAATTATTTTAATAACATATTTTAGGTAATCAAAGGTTGTATAAAGGGGAAATGGCATTACCTGAACTTACAGTTTCAGCCCAAGTAGAGGCATACATGAATGTCCGACCAGATTACGGTGAGCCTGGTTCTAGATTAGAAAACAGATGTTGAGAGATAACTCCAAAACCGAATATGAACAGATGTGCAATTCTACCTTAGCTGCCTTTTCACTATTAATTTTGAATGTAATGAAAGCATGGAATAATTCCATGGGTCCTTACACATACAGAATGAATGAATTCAAATGAAGAATTTTTTTCTTAAAGAGGATTTGTTTGGTTTTTTTGTCAGAGCCCTTTCGAAGTACAAGGGGAGGTCACAGCTGTTCTTTTCATTCACATGTAGTCTGACAAAACAAACAACATATGTGTGGGGCATAAGAGTTTAGCACTCAGAACACAGGGATTTGTATATGACTTTGAAAACTGTAAATAAGAAATTATGCTTAACCTTTATCCTACCTGATTTATTAGTAGAGGTTTGTGCTGGAATTGAGGTTTTCATGTGTTACATTGTTCAGAAAAATAAAACTTCTCTCACTGAATGCAAGATAGCAAGGTCCACATTTACATTCTCGGCCTTAATTCCAATTGTAATGTCTTCTAGATTTACATAATTACTACATTTGCATAATCACTTAAGACCTTCGAATGTACTCCAATGAAAGCAGACCTGAAACCTTGCTGAAAATCACACCCACATTTTATACTGCAATTGTATTGGGTTTGTGTGGCCAG
>NW_010312745.1:0-7934 GCF_000700745.2 Antrostomus carolinensis
GGTCGGGGCCGGCGGGGCGGAGGAGCCGCCGCTGACTCCGCAGCGAGAGGGCGGCCGCGGGTGCCCGCCGTTGTACAGCCAGGGACGGGATGGGCGCGTTGCTGGTATTCAAGCAAGGAAAGTTTTATTGATACTCTCCGGGCATTTAAACAAAGATGAGTGGGCTGTGCCCACGCCCCAAACCCTGGGGTTTGTTTAAAAGCAAATTTACCTTTGCCCGTAAACCTTCTTTAGCTGTCTTGGGTATCGTGGGTCAAGATTTTTAAGCTGTTCGTTGTAATTGAGGTACTTGTGAAAGCAATTTCAGAGTTTTATGAATAACCTGTCTGCTAGGGGTGAATGACCATCCGATATCGACAGATGTGTGACAAAACTGTGACAGTCGGGGTGATGTCACTTAGCATCATGACATGGCTATAAATTCTGATATAGAAGTTACAAAATCAAATTGTTTATCCCTAAATACCGGAGCGTACTAGTAACAAACACTCGTACTTCACTGCGCTGGACTTGTAATGTTGGATTAGTTGTTAATTTGCTGTCACAAAGTTGTGACTACGCTACTCGAAGTTACCTTCTTCCACAAGTTTTATATTATTTGCGCTTGGAAGCTTTTGGAAGCCAGGTAATAAAGTTACAGCGAGCACTGGTGGGACAACGCAACTGAAACTGTGACAGAGTAGGAGCACACTACACCCTGACTCTCAACTGTGGATCTGGGAGCCTGGGTGGGACACATAAACCATTGACTTACATATAGATTTCAAAGCAGTTAGCAAACCTGGGAGAGTGTACTTCTGACTGAAGTAAAGTGGTGCACATATTCTGCTGTCATTCAGATACTGTATGTGATATTATTCATATTATTGGCTATAAAATGCACAAAACCCCATCACTGGATTCCCCAAATTAATTATACTGTCTTCAGTTAATTAATATGCTGGAGGAAGAGTGTCCTTCAGTGGGATTTCTTTTTGAGGATGTTTTCCCCCTCCTATTTACATGTCATTTCAAGTTCTTAATAACATGACACTCAGTCATTACTCATTTGTCTTTTCCATAAAATTGTATTACTTTTTTCAGCATTACACTTCTTTCTCTGTTGCATTCCCTTCCATCTCCCATGTACTTTCCGTGTCATCCTATGTTTGCCCTCGTTGCTTTTCTTACTCCTTGATACCCCCTTCTATTTTTCTAATTTTTTAATGTTTCCTTCAATTCTTCAAAATTTCCTGTAGCTTGTTTCCATGCATTTTCTCTTTTTGTGTGTCCTTAACCTCATTTTCAGCACCTCTGTGTTTTCCCTCTGTGATCCTAACTTTCACAGTGGAAAATATGTCTTCACTGAGGCCAGTGTGTTTTCTGTCTTATTTAGGGGGGAAAAAAAATCAGAATGGCAGTTTCATTTATTAAAGGCAGTTCAGTTTTATGAAGAAAAAAGCCAAAATAGCCACAAGGGTGCTTCTGGCATTGATTGCTTTGGAAGATAAAGGGAGGAATTGCAATTTTGAAGTTAGAAGCTATGTTATATAAAAATTGAAAACCAAGCTACCAAGTGCATTGTAAGAAAGAACTGTTGGGCCTACCATCCTGTTTCCAGTAGTGGCCAACAGTCTCCCAAGGGTTTTGGAGCTGGGCAAGTGTACAACAATAAAAAATAAAAATATTTTCCCAGCTTCCTGTGATCTGTGACTGTAGGAATTCCTGAGTCAAAATGGTGTCTTTATATTTCAGACTCCTGAGCGTGTTTTTTCCTCTGTGGATAGATGTGACAATTGCTTTTGCGACCTACGCACATTTCTGGCACCCCCAGCACTGACACACCTCAGCCATGTGTTGACTAAAAAAGTACCTCCCTGTGTTTGGAACCTGTCTTCTGCTTGTTTTATATGATGCCTCAGTTCTTGTGTTGGAAGAAATGGAGAACAGCCATCACAGTTCATCATCTTCAGCCATCCCAGTTCACCTTCTCCATGGCATTCGTGACTTTAGAGCCTACTGTAGATAATATCCTCTGCTCAGTTGTCTCTTTTACAGACCAGTATTTTCAGTTGTTCCCCTTATGGCATTCGTTCTCTGCCAGTGAACATCCTTGTTACCTTTCTCTGTGTCATATCTGGGTTAATTTATGTTCTGTCAAATCTTTTCCTAATAATTCACGCCATTTGATTTTTATTTCTGATTGCTTTGTCCAACCAGGTTTGTTCCACATTTTATCTGCTTATTAATCTAATTTTAATATCAATTTTTGATGACTGTCCACTTCTACCCAATGGTATATGTTGATATCTGAGTCTGTGCCAATTTCAATTACCTGGTAATTTAAGTTCTCACAAGTAATCAGTATTGTTAGTTTGGATGCCTTTCCCTTTTTATTAAGTAATCCATTTTCTGTGTTAGGAGTACTATTTGGAGTAAAACTAATTTTGTCATTTAGCTCCTTCTTATCCACTTTCTTTAGTCATCACTGAGAGGCTTTGTTTTTATTTGGGGCAGATGTGTTCTCCTTCATAATCTTGTCCTCATTCCTGGAAAACTGAGTGCTTCCTTTGAACAGATCTTTCTGTTGCAGTCTTGGGAACCTGTCAGTAGAAAGCACATCTCAAAGCAATGTCACTACATTTTTCTGTTAAAACAAACAGGAGTGTATCAGTTCCAATGAACAGGACTCAGCACATGACAATTATCTTGACTCTTAAAAAAATTCACCTAGTGAATCACTGACAAGGGGGGTGAGCAGGGCTGTGGCACTGCAGGGGCCAAGGGCTCTTGCCCAGCTGAAAATCAGACCGGGATTAAGGTGGGAGCCCCATGAGCCTTCCTAAAGCTTTTATATATACATACATTTTATGATGTGAAGTTAGTGATCTTTATAGATAAATCACAGTTTTGTTTTAGTTTTTGGTTTTTTTTTTTTAAATTAAGATTTCTAAGACCTTAATTGTGTGAAAGCTATAATAGGTCTACTAGTTTCAGACAAGGCCTAAAATACAGCATTTCTTCTATCTGATCTTCATACAATGGAGGATTACTTATAATAATAGCTTTTGTATCCTTCTTTTGACCTTTCCAGGTTTTAAAGAGCAATGAGAAAAGCTTCCTGTAAATGTTGCTTTAATATACATTTCTCAATTTGTAAAGCAGAAGTTCTGGTTTCCCGTGCAGAAAAAAAAAAATAATGCAAACCTTGAAGAGCTTTTGGAAATGGCAGAAGCAGTCAAAGAACATAAGGATAATCTTGCACCCTGCTTTCTTTCATAGCTCATTACTCTGAGCAGGATGTCTGTTTTCTTCCAAACTTCCGAGCTGGCTAATTTTTTATGACACATCAAAAAGGCTTCCCGATGACTGATATGTAGATTACTGGTGCATTGCTATGTGTCATGTTGAACTCTTTAAGCAAAGGGAAGTTTCTGTTAAGACACTGGAGAATTTCTAATGACTTGTAATGCCTTTTATTTGCAGGTAGGTCTTTAGTTTTAAAATGGAATTTGCAAAATGGAAGTCTTTTTTGAGAGAAGTAGTTAAGTTGTTAGTGGGAAACACTTTATTCCATGACGAATATGTTAGGTGTGTGCAAAAAAAGGAGTAAGCCTCCTAACCTCTGGATTTTAACAGCACATCTGGATTTATAAAATTGTTTTATTCTGAAATTTTCAGCTTTATGCTTTTGTATTAAGGAGATATGAACTCTGGAAATTATTAATTTGGAACTACTTCAAACATTAGCCTAGTGACAGGCAATGCTGTTTTAAGTGTTTGGAATACTAATACCCGAGTGTCTGCTCTAGCAAGTATTGTATTCCTGTTAGTTAACCGAACGGGCGTGGGGTCTCAAGGCGCTGTGAGTGGGAGCAGGAGTCACCAGTGATTTTCTATTTTCATTGGTCATTTTTTTCTATTCCCCCTTAGTTTGCTGTCTGTGACTGGCCTTGGTCCACTCTGAACACCTCTAGGCATCCACTGGCTTTCTAGGAGAGGAGGGGAATGTTGATCCCAACGCAGGCCTCTCCCTCCTCTCTTTCCCATCCTGCTGTCATAGCTGTGTGTCGGTGTACCTGCTTCCTCTGCCCTTCTCCCCGAGTACCAGGAGCCTGGCAGGTAGCTGCGGGGCTACAGCCTTGCACAGGGAGGGCAAAGAGCACAATGCAGAACTGTGGCATCCACGCCCAGTAATTTGGGGTTTCCTCGCCTTGCGAACATCAGTGAGCGATAACAGAGTGGCCCTGATTCACTGCACTCCCATCGCTGCCTCTCTGTTTCGGATGCTGTGCCTTCTTTCTCCTTGTCCTGAGAACAGTGCTCTCAAATGTCCCTTCTTATTTCCACCCTGCCATGCTTTCTTGCATCTTTCTGCATTCTTCACTTTTATCTTTGCTGTTTCTTTCTTTCTTACTCTTGCAGAGATGTTGCCTTGCTTGCAGTTCTCTGTGTGTGTGGTCTGGTGAGGCAGAAACAGCAGCAAAGGTGTGAATTGTAGTGGTGGCAGTAATTCAAGAATACTTGAGGTTGAAGACGGTGCAGGGGCTCCTAACTCCTGTCTCAGTTGCCAGAACTTTGCATAGAAGAGCTTTTGGCTTTTGCAGCGGTTTGGTTTTTTTTCCACTGTAGCTGTCAGGCAGTAAGTGCTGGCATGAGACACAAGAAGGAACTAGGGTTGCCTCAGATGTGAGGAGAAGGTGCGGGGCACATAGCTGTCACCCAGAGGGGTGGAATGATTTAAGGAAGCATAATTCTGGTTTTCATCTGCCATATTTTGATTATTTCTGCAGCAGTTTCAGAAGTAAAACCTAGAGTTTCTGCTGACTCTTTTTTTTTTTCCCTGGGCAGCCCCACTCACTGAAAATGTGAATCACCGATGTGCATGATGTGGTTTGGTGGTTTGAATTATAATTTGTCTTAGATAATGCATGCTGTCCACTTTTCTATGCAACGTTGGTTAGTAGGTAGTCGTTCTCTCTCCTGGTGAGTGGAGTTGGAGCATGTTGTAAAACTAACAATGGAAAATTGCCTCATTTCAGTTGCAGAAGACCTCTAAACTTTGCCTTGGTGAGCTCTTATCAATGACTTGAGGCTTCAGTGCCTGGTAAATGGGGCTACATCTGGCTGGTGGCCAGTCACCAGCGGTGTTCCTCATGGTTCAATTCTAGGGCAAGTTCAATATATTTATCAACAATCTGAGTGCAGGAGTTGAATACACTGTTAGCAAGTTTGCTGACGATACCAAACTGGGAGGGGCTGTTGCTGGTCAGCCCTGAATTAGTCTGGGAGTTGGACTAGATGATCATTGTAGGTCCCTTTTAATTTACTATATTTCCTGAATTTTATGAAGTCTGTCATTGGTATAAATCAGTATACTACTGAATGGCTTGGGGAGCTGCTTAAGATGGTGTTAGGGTTTTTTTTGTTTGTTTGTTTGTTGGTTTTGTTTTTTTTTTTTCTGCTGCGTGAATGATTTTTCTGGAAGGTCGAGTCATCGGTTTGTGAATCACTTGTGGTCTGTGACTCTGTATTCCTCAGATTTTGATCAGTAATAATGTGTTAACTCTGGTTTGATTACTTTTGCAGACATGCTTTCACTTAATCTGAAAAACTGAAAACACCTTTCCTGTTTTCTTTTGGTTTTGAAGGTGTATCTGACCAATTTTCTGTGTTTTTGGCTTGATCTTTCATGCTTTCCTCTGTTGTTTCTATTGCTGACTAGTCTGACTTCTGGGCCAGCTGTATATATTCCCATGTGCAGGGATTAATCATTGGCTAGAGAATCAAGATTTTTTTATTGTTGCTGTCAGACCATCTGTGTGAATGATATTTTACCTGTTTTCCTGCAAGCAATCAATCTTGTAAGACTGTCAGCTGCTGAAACGGGTTTTATTTCTTACTGAGTTGTTGTTGGAGTGCTCGGATTTGTCCTGTGGGCAGCTAATTAAGTCTGAAACGATAGCTATTTAGATATGTGGTTCTCTCTTTCCTGTTCACCATTTTAGCATCTGGTCTATTGAATATGTTTTTATATGACAGAGCTCTCTGCAATTCTGACCAAGCAGAAACCCCATTTTTTGAAGTCCTGTCCTTCCTGAGCTTTTCAGTTGCTTTCATGTATATACCTTTCTCCTCCAAGGCTTTCATTTTGAGAGAGAAACAGGACAGCATGGGGCTGTCATAGCCATCTCATTTTGCCTATCCTTTCTTAAGCTTGCAACCACAGAATTGGTATCAGCGTTGTGGTTTACCCTTATTGCTTTACTCTGCGTTTGCTATAACTCTCCTAGCTGAAAAAGCAAAAAAGAAACGGAACTCTAAAGCTGTGTCTGTACAGCTAGGCATCCTGCCGCTTTCCAAAAAGCAAACTGGGAAAACATTAGGAAAGGTAGTGTAGTAAAACTAGGATTAGTAGGAAAGTTAGTGTAGTAAAACTATGACTAGTAGGAAAGTTAGTGTAGTATAACTCGGTGTGAGATTGTATGGACGGGGTGGGGTGGTATTTATTTGCAAAAAAATGAGTTGATTTTCATGCATTCACATGATCTGAAGCACAGACTACATTGGCATACACTCTCCACAACACACTCAGAAGCACCAGCTTGTGTATGTCCAGATGGTGTGGCCAGGATCACTTGTGTGTGATGCAGGTGACAAGGGACACTGGCTGTCAAGTCTTGATCATGTTGCTGGGGTCTTGATCATATTCCTGGCACTACAAACTAGTTTTTGGACAAGTCCATCGTACCCTTTAGGAGTCATCAGCTGGTATGGGATGGGCCTTTGCCGTAGAAACTTGCTGACTTTAGGATCCATAAATCTTGGGCCAAGTTGTTTCCTGCCTGGTGTGTGGTGTTGTGTGGTTTGGGGGTTTTTTTTAAACCTTTTTGTTACTGTATGTTTTTTCCTTGTCTGAATGCATGTTTGAAATACATGCGTAGGATCTGTTTTGCTGTTGGGCCAACAGCTAAAGGACTCGTGTTTGTGATAGTCTGCAATCTCGTTACCATCCTCCAGTGCAGGGTCTTTTGCTGATGAGTCATCTGTGCTGTGGTTTTACCAGAGTGTAAACCTTTTGGCCGTGACACAAACAGCACATTTCTCAATTTTGCTGCTGGGAATAGCGTCCTGAAAACAATGTTCAAGGTCCTTAGGGCAGTGAGGAAGGCGCACTGTAAGCTCACCACTCTGGATTTCAGGAGAGCAGATTTTGACCTCTTCAGGGATCTGCTTGGTCAGGTACTGTGGGATGAATTCCTGGAGGGAAGAGGGGCTCAGGACAGCTGGCTTATACTCAGAGATCTCCTCCTCCAAGCCCAGAAGCGGTGCATCCCAATTAAGAGGAAGGCAGGCAAAAACAGCAGGAGGCCTGCAACGATGGGCAGAAAGCTTCTGAACAAACTTAAGACCAAAAATGAAGCCTATAGAAGGTGGAAGGAAGGACAGGTAACCTGGGAGGAATACAGAGAAATTGCCTGAGTGGCCAGGGATCAGGTTAGGAAAGCCAAGGCCCTGACAGAATTAAATTTGGCCAGAGATGTCGAGGGCAACAAAAAAGGCTTCTACAGGTATGTCAGGGAAAAAAGGAAAACTAGGGAAAATGTGGGCCCTTTACGGAAGGCAACGGGAGACCTGGTCACCCAGGACATTGAGAAGGCTGAGGTGCTCAATGACTTTTTTGCCTCAGTCTTCACTGGCAAGCGCTCGTGCCACACTGCCCAAGTCCTAGAAAGCCAAGGAAGGGTCTGGGAAAACAAAAAACCACCCACTGTAGGAGATCAGGTTCGGGAGCACCTAAGGAACCTGAAGGTGCAGAAGTCCATGGGTCCTGAGGGAACTGGCAGATGAAATTGCAAAACCACTGTCCATCATATTTGAGAAGTCCTGGCAGTCTAGTGAGGTTCCTGCAGGCTGGAAAAAAGGGAACACAACCCCCATTTTTAAAAAGGGAA
>NW_010312746.1:0-6321 GCF_000700745.2 Antrostomus carolinensis
CAACATTCTGTGATTCTGTGTTTCTGTGACAAGAAAACACCTCTGACACTGGAAATGACTGGCTATTGAACTGAAAGGCAAAAGAAATATCCCATCAGTAAAGTTATCACTGAAAAACAAAGATTTTTCCATTTTATTTGATAACAATTCCAAAGAAGAGGATGTCCATAAAACACAACAAGCGCTTGTGAAAACCAAACAAAATTTTTCATTTCATTATATCATTAGCCATTACTCCACAGGAAAAAAGACATTTCCTTTGTTAGCTGGAGCCAAAACAGAAGTGCTTCATAGTTGTGATGGTTTTAGAGTGGCCAGCGGCCAGCAAACACCAAACAGCCATTCATTCACGTTCCCTCACCCAGGAAGTGGGGAAGAGAATCAGAAGGGTAAAAGCGAGAGAATTCTTGGATTGAGATAAAAATAATTTAATAATTCAAATAAAATCTAAATTAAAATAATATTTATAATGATAGTAGTAATGGAATTTACAAATAAGTGATGCACAGTGCAATTGCTCATCACCTGCTGACTGATGCCCAGCCTATTCCCTGGATAGTGATACCAGAGCAGATAAAATCCTGAAACAGAAACTGCAGTCCCAGAAGAGGAAGAGAACCTGAGTGATCTAGGAAAATATCCAAGAGCTTTCCTGTCAGCCCTCATTAATATACAGAACGTGACATTATATGATATGGAATATCCCATTGCCATATCCCAATGCCAGGGTTTGTTAATTTACTACCCTTCCCCTGAGTTTCTTCTGCGCCTGCAGACTAGAAAAACATGTAAAGTTGGAATGTCCTTGGTTTTTCTGAACAATGACTAAAACCACCAGTATATCATCAACATTTTTCTCACAACAAATCCCACACTGAAACCAAAACATAACACTGGTCTAGCTACTAAGAAGAAAATTAGCTCTATCCTGGTGAAACCAGGACAATGGTATAACAAGACATTTATTTAAATTTCAGTGCATCAAACAATTGAAACACAAGGTTTTACAAGATCGTATACCTGTATCCTATTCATTGCCTGGGAATGGGTCTTTTAATCAGAAGAAGTCTGTTAAAAAAGGCTTACTGAACAGATACATGCAATCAGTAAAATGAGCCCATGAAACATAATATCCTCTGAGATATTCCTTGCTCTCATCATAAGGAGTGAAACAATCCATGTTTGTGGACATAATATTGCATCAAGTCTTTATGGCTTTACTTGTCCCTGGTTCCTCACAGAACATAAAACTGGAAAAGTTCTCTTGGCAAGTGCCATATTGGTGACATATCCAATTGCTAGGAAAACAGAGATTAAGCTGCTGTCATAGCTATCAGAATGTATTTTCCTTTACATACAGACACACAATAATGCTTTCTGAAAAATCGTATCAGTCAGAAATCTCCACTGGGGTTCACATCTCACTGGAGGAGTGATCAGTGGAAGGACATGCTGGTGCATGTGCTAAACACACTGACATCAGAAGCTGCCACAGCTCAGTGGTGGCATCACGTATCACTGTATTCAAGACTACACAGTAGCAGTCACCTTCCAGTAATCTGGAAGTTTCAGTAATCTGACAAAAGACTAAGTCAGAAACAGTGTAGTTTCATAATGGAAAGGAAGGAATGGATAACAATTAAAATTCTGTCGGCATCTATTTGATGAAAGAATCTAAAATTCACCTTCATCTTTCTGCTGATATCTTAACAATGCAGCAGTTAACATTAAAAAAAAAACAAGGAAAATTCTGATTCCTTGTATAAATATACAAATAAAAATAAAAGATAGCACTTGGCAGCTCTAAAATTGCAGAAAAACAAAATATTTTATTTCTCCTGCTTATTTAAAGATTAGAGACCTCACATACCCAGTAATACTGCAGGTCATTAAATCTATTTTATCTTAATGCAAAGATTTGAGTTCATCACGTGACTATGAACTTTTTTGAAGCTGAGAATGTAATTAAACCATATCAATATCAGTGAAAATACATTTTATATTGCTTATACACATGTGCCATAGATTTGATTCACTGAAATATCTTGCATAAAACATTATTTACAGCTACAAAGTATGTACAGTCCAGAAATCCCAAAAAGCGGAAGACAGTGTCATAGCTCTATAGTTGAACAAAAACATCAGGAAATTTACAGTGCTGATACCCTCATCAATTTAAAATCACTGCAGCAATGAAAAGGACATGCAGTAGTGTCAAATCTGGAATCTGATGACTTCTTCTATTCTCCCAGTCTTTGTTTCCGGCTTCACACAACAATGAAAGTCATTGAAACCACCTGCTACAACAACAAAATTTTAATAAAACTGAAATGGGGTCAGACCCAGAAAGCTAGCTCAGCTATTCACCAGCCTCTTGAAATATTTAATATCTTCACAGAAGACTGACCATGCAGTGGAGATGCAAAAGTCAGAATATGGGATACAATATGTAGAGTCCATTTAATCAGGTCATCCATGATGAGAACAGCAAGACAAATATCATATAAAAGAAACTTTAAGTTCATTCATGGTCTGTTTTCTGACACTGTTATGAAAGTGTATTTTAAGATGCAGAACCCATGTTGTGTATCAAGTCATATCACTTCCAATTTGTATGCTTTAACACTGTATAATCCTGTTTTTCTTGTACTCTTCATTAGTCAACATGAGATTTTATTTTAATTGGTTTGAGATTAAAAGACTATTTTCCAGATTTGAGCATTGAAAGTTATTGCATGCAAATTCCTTTAATATTGTCCCAGACTGTCTATTCTGTCACTCAATAGCAAAGGAAATGTATTTTTTTTAGGAAAGGATTTGAATGGAAAAAGGCTTTAAAATGCTTTTTCCTACCCTTTTTTCCCAGGACTGGAACAAACAGGCCAGAAGAAATACATTTGTAGATGATGGTAGCGTTTAAATAGTCAAAAACCCTTTTTTTGAGATAGTAACTTCCTTCTGCTTTCTACTGAATTTAATTCATCATATTTAATACTTAGGCAAAGGTCAGTGTCAAGCCTTCTTATCAATCAATCTAAGGAATAGAAGGGTCTGCAAAACTATTGTTGAAAACTGTTCTAGTCCGGAGCAAAGCTAGGGCTGATATTTTGGAAGAGAGCAAGAACAGGCCCTAGAGATGAACAACCAGTTACACCAAATTGATAGGTTTAAGATTTCAGAGAGCTGATATCATAGGCTCGTGGACCTATTTTTATTATAAATATATAATAAAATATTCTTACAGAAAATATCATTAAAGTAATTTGACATTTTTTTCTGAACTTAAAAAAGCACTGTTAGGTGATTAATGAGAACCTAGGATTGGAAGTTTAATATTAAAAAAAAAAAATGTATTTTGAGAGAATGGCTAACAAAAGGGGAAGAGGGAAGGGATCTGGAAATCTCTGTGAAGTTGCTGATCACTTTGGAGCAAGTTCTATATAACATACAGTTATGTTTTAAGCACAAAACATATTGCAATAAAAACCAAGTTTTCGTTTTTTATAGATCTAAGCTACACAAGCTTGTAACCTTCATACAAATGACACATAAAGAGTTCACTATAAATAGACTGAAGCATTTTAGTTTACTGGATGTTGCAAATATAGTTATTGATGTTATTCTCTTAGATCATTCCTCGTTAAGAAAAACACATGTAGTATTGCTGAACTTAAAATCCTGAAAAAGCTTTACAGGAGACATGTTGCAGTCCTGTACCTATACATTTATTATCAGTTCCAGTATTATGCAATTGAACCCAGCTTGCAGGAACATATTATCCTGAATCTTATCATAACAAACAAAATACAATAAATTTGTAGTATTCTCTACTGTCATAGACCATGATAACATGCATCACAGACAACCTATACTTAACCTACACCAAAGGCTCTATTTAGCAGTAAGAATCAAAGACAAAAAAAAGGTAGTGATCAGTTTGCTACTTACACATAATACAGGAGAAGACATTCTTTAAAAACACAAATGAAATTATTTTCAGAAAACATTTCAGCACTGGATCTGCTTTAACAGAATTATCAAGAATGGCTTCTTTTCAACAAACGTTAATCTGCTAAGAGGACAATAGTGGAGGAACTATGATTTTGACAATGCCATTTGTAGTTAATTGCTACTTAAAGCATTTTAACAGGAATTTTGCAATCCTTTCCTGCAAAAATAAAACAGTACTACACTCTTTTTTTTTTTCCCCTCCAGAGATTATTTTAAATAACATGTGAAGAAACAAACTTATGTAAGGCCTAAAGTTTTGCCGCTACATCATATCAAGACACTATGATATACAGCAAAATATCAGTAGTAAAGGGGTACTAGTGGATTAAAAGATGGACATGAGCTGACAATGTGCACTCGCAGCCTAGAAGACTATGCATCAAAAGAAGCATGGCCAGCAGGTTGAGGGAGGTGATTCTTGCCCTCTGCTCTGCTCTGCTGAGACCCAACATGGAGTACTGCATCCAGATCTGAGGTCCTCAGCATTAGACATGGACCTGTTAGAGCAGATCTAGAGAAGGGCCAAAAAAAATTATTAGAAGGATGGAACATTCTACTATAAAGAAAGGTTGAGAGAGTTGGAGTTGTTCAACCTGGAGAAGAGAAGGTTCTGAGGAGACTTAAATGCCACCTTTCAAAACTTGGAGGGGGTCTATAAGAAAGACGGGGACAGACAGTAGGGCCTATAGTGATAAGACAATAGACAATGGTTTTAAACCAAAAAAGAGGAAATTTAGACTAGCTGCAAGGAAGAAATTTTTTTACAATGAGTGTGGTGAAACACTGGAACAGAATGCTTAGAGAGGTGGTAGAAGCCTCATCCCTGAAAACATTCAAGGTCAGGTTGAATGGGGGTCTGATCAACTTGATCTAGTTGAAGATGTCCCTGCTCACTGCAGGGTGAGTTGACTAGATAACCTTTAAAAATCAATTCCAACTCAAACCATTCTGTGATTCTATGCTATTCTAAATGATACAAAAACATGTTTTTAACTCCAGAAGATGACTTCACTCAAGTACTTTTGCTCTTTGAATCATAAATTCTGTGATTTATATAATTTTTATACAAAAATTTTTATAAAATTTATAATTGTATATATTTTCTAGATATGTAATATTTGCATCTTATTTTGGTTTCTTCAACTCTTTTCAACTACCAATAAGCCTATCTTGACCTAAATTTTATTTTCAAAATTTTAAGTTACTACACAGGAAAAAGCCCCAATCCCAAAGTAAAAACTGTTAGTGGAGGTTCCATAAAATTTGAAGACATAATTAAATTGATTTATAGAGATAAGTATAAAACTCACTATCTCTAGAGAGTGTATGTTCACCATCAGTTCACCTACCATAATGTTTAGTGTGCTGATCCACATTTTTTTTTACTAAATTACTTTTTACCCTTTGTTATGTTGTGAAGCATTCTTTAGTTTCTACTATACTAGAACAACCTATTTCAGTCACTCAGCTCTGCAACTCAGAGCAACACAATTCCACACAGAGTACTAAACGTTCTGACTCATTTTTCAATTCAAATTGTGCTGACATTTCCAGAATTCCTAAATTGGTTAATTTGCCTTCCACCCCTATATTGAAAAACATTAAATGAACTCTTATTTTCTTTTTCTAATAAAAATTGAGTTTCAGACAGACTCCTCCTAGTTTCTTGTTTCTAGGTCTGTACTAAACTAAGCAGCTTAAGACAGTGCCTTTAGTCCAGGCATTAGACAATAATATCAAAGGTAAAGTATATTCCTACGTATATTCTTACAGAGGTAGCAGAAAGATGTCACTTGTTTCACTTAGAACATCCAGGTTTCATCAAGGCTCCTTTTCTTAGGACAGGATGAACCTCATTCTTCACTTTCAGTGCAGATTATTAAAAGATGTCACTTGTCTTGAACTAGATGTCTCATTTTTAACTATGTACTGGAACCTACTTCTTAGTATGACTTAAAAGTGATAAGCAATCTCAGCAAGCAATACCACGTAACAATGGAAAGTGAAGACATTCATTGAAAACAAGAGTAGGGAGGTCAATGAAAAGAACCTCCAGAAAATCCTGGAGGTTCTAAGAAAATTCTTAACAGAGAAGGTAAAAAAAAAAAAAAAATCAAATCTAACAGCTAGAGAACAAGAAAAGAGAGGTTATCAAAATAATCTTAACAAAATCTTAAATCGTGGTCAAATGAAGAAAGCTGTAAGATCATTAACTATGGTAGGGTCATTGCAAAAAAATGTAAACTATTTTTTGGCTTGCTGAATTACAAAGATCATTACAATTAATAAACCTGTTTAAAATATACTACC
>NW_010312746.1:6350-30621 GCF_000700745.2 Antrostomus carolinensis
AACTAAGATTTGAAAAGACTAATCAAATATAAACTCAAGGCAGTACAAAAGAAAGGATCTCTTGAATCTGTTTTTCCTTTTGAGGTGTTTAGGAAGTAAAATTCCTCTTTAAGGAGGATGTATTAGATGACTGGTTTCAAAGTGAAGTTTAAGTAGAAGTTGAGATAAGTAGGCAAAATGAGTGAAGGTGAACAGAGATAGCCTATAATGACCAGCTAGGATTCTTACAAAAATCCCAGAAAAAATAATGGCCAAAGTACCTCTCCTGTGGGTAAATTCCTGCTCAAAATTGTCTCAGCATCAATAGAAGAGAAGCTGGTGATTATTATACTACTTTCTAAAAAACTTTTGAGGAGAACTGAAGAACAGCAGGTATTAATCATTTATCTGTTGTGGCCAAAGCAGAAGAAATTACTTCAAATCACAGAATTAATGAACTCGGAGGCAAACGTGGTATATATTACAGAAGACTTAACACAGCTCTTGCAAAAAGAAACATACTTCAAGAATCCTGCGGGAATACAGGGAAGAAACACGCATGTGGAAAACAAATACCAAACTGTTATTTTATTTTGAAATAGAAACCACATTGCTGGAGTCCAAGAGGTAACTGTCTGGTTAAATAAAACAGGAAACAAAGGTCAGGACAAATTTCAAATAGAACAAGGTTATTTGAGAGCTGCTCTGAAGCCAGGCTCAACATTTCCATAAATGATCTGAAAAATATGCTAAAGAATGACAGAGCAGAGATTGCTGATTGTATTAAGCTATTTAGAGTAATAAAGATTAAAGTTGATTATGAAGAAATGCAGAGAACTGTATGAGACTTAGTGACTGGGAGAGAAAACAACAGGAGAAATTAAATTTAGATAAATGTCAAGTGGTGAAGTTTGAATAAATCCTAAGCTTCATACACATATTGATGGATATTCTCATGCTAAAAAAAAAAAAAAAAAAAAAAAAAAAAAAAAAAAAAGTTGGAGGTATAATAGGTAGATTTATGAAATTGTTGGTCAAATATTCTGTCATGTCAAACAAGTGAAACATCTAGATGAAATTGTTAGAAAAGCTATGTAAAGCAATATATAAAACAACACTATGCCTTTGTGTTAATTAATAGAAAACATTAATTTTGAAAATGTGTGTAGTTTTGTTAGCACTTCTTTGCCCGTGCCCCTGAAAGAGAATAGATCTGGTAAAGGCAAATCAGCCACTACAAAACTCATTATGAGAAACATTAATCTAGTTGAATATTCGTAATTACTAGTTTGCACTGTAGAGATTATATTGTTATATGGAGGTAACAGTTACTAAAACCATGTTCAACTTTTGAAAAGATGGAAGGTGTCAAGGGTATTATCCTACAGTAGATGGTAAATGTTTCGTACAGGAAATCCTAGTAATTTTTAAAAGTTAACTTAAACAAATAAGCAAATAAAGGTAAATTAAGTTTTACAACATTCTGCAGGACAGGAATAATACTTCTGAACTTCTACAAAGTAAGAGAAGTGCACCGATAGCTTAGTACTACTAAGCTTTTCCTGGTAAGTCTTTAATTCCTTCATTTATTATGGTATTAAGATAAACAGCTGTTGGTTGTTAACTAATATAAATATAAATGACTAATTTTTTATACCTTTATAATCTTCATAAATACATCATATAACAAATATGATACATGAAATACGTATTATTTCTAGCAAATAAAAATGTATAGTTTATGAGATGTATCTACAAATAGTTCTTACAAAATAATCTTATAAGAATATGTATTACATATATATGTATCGGTTATGAGAACCTTCAAAAATAAGTCAACCAATCTTTTAAATGCCAACTTTTTTGTTTTGTTGGGTTTTTTTGGTTTGGTTTGGGTTTTTTTTTCTTTTTAAAATAATCTTATAACTACTTATGCTGTCAGTTGTTCATAATTTTTTAATTCAATGTTACGTTTCATATCATAACATATTAGCTAAAATTTTCAGGTCATTAAAAGTTGCAGATTTCAGTTGTAAAGGTGGCAACTTAATTCTAAATATGGAAGGACATGGACAGAAAAGTAGTCAAATGCTCTGTCTAGATCATAATGGGAAAAGCTTGTATTTTTTTGTGCCCTTCCAAGGCCACAAAGGCTGACAGTATAAAATAATAATAAAAAAACCCAACAAAAACTGTCTGAACTGTAGAAGCCCCTGGTCCTACAGGATTCTATCAGCCCCCACTGGCTAACACTGTGCCTAAGAAGCCACTGACTGACAAAAACTGAGGTCATTTCAACGACACTTTCTTCAGATCTGCCCTTCTGCCACCCAAAATCTTGACTTCTCAGCAGATTTCTCACACTTTCTAATTCAGATACTTTTGCACATATAAGAAAATAATTTAAAAAATATATCAGTTGGATACCCATGTAAAAAGACAGTATTTCATATATGACTTAAATACAAGCCAACTGTAGTACTGATGACTTAAAATATTATTTCAAAGGGTAATAGTCACATAACTAAATATCTAGACAAGACAGATTAGACAACAAAAAACACATGCAGGTACATACACGGAATTTTTAGTGATACAGCTTTTCCTAATTTTGGCGGATGCAAAAGGATACTCACAAACAGTTAAAAGTATTAATATATAACACTGAAATAAGTTTTTCATACAGGAATCTAATATTTAAATAAATATCATAATTGCAGTATTTTTTTTTTCTGCAAGTCACATTAGAGCTATGCTTCACCACTTCAACTCAGTGAATTAATGACTAACAAATCCCTTCAAATTCTTCTGTATACTTTTTATATTTTATATCCATATCTGCCATTTATAGAAAAAAAATATTTCAATAGACATTTACAGAATTGCTACCAGAAAATAAACATAAATACAAATACATAAATACTAGAAAGTGTATGCTCTGTATGTCTAATTGACACTCTAATTAACAAAGTAACACCCAATCTGTACTTAGTATGGAAAATGTGATATTTATCACAAGCAAACTGTAAGACACTTTGATACTAAGATCTAGAACTTAGAGTTTAAGCTGAATTTGGTCCATGGAAGTCAGTAGGCCTCTGGCTTTGGAAATAATACTCATTCTCCCTCATCAAGTGAATATTTGGTTTAACACTGTTATCATAGGATCATAGAATGTTTTGAGTTGAAAGGAACCCACAAGGATCATTGAATCCAACTCTTGACCTAGCATAGGACAATTGCAAGATTCAGACCATGTGTCTGAGGGCGTTGTCCAAATGCTTCTTGAATATTGTCAAGTTTGGTGCTATGACCACCTCCCTGGGAAGCTAGTTCCAGTGCTCCACCACCCTCTGGGTGAAGAACCTTTTCCTCATGGCCAACCCAAACTTGCTCTTGCACATCTTCCTACCATTTCCCCTGGTCCTATCATTGGTTGCCAGAGAGAAGAGATCAGCACCTGCCCCTCCTCTTCCCCTTGTAAGGAAGTTACAGACTGCATAAAGATCTCCTTTCAGTCTTCTCTTCTCCAGGCTGAACAATCCAAGTGACTTCAGCCTCTCCTCATATGGCTTCTTCTCTAAACCTTTCACCAATCTCGTGACCCTCCTCTGGACACTCCCTTAGTAGCTTTAGATCCTTTTTATACTGTGGCTCCCCAAATTGCACATAGTACTCAAGGTGATGCCACACCGCTGAGGAGTAAAGCGAGGAGTAAAGTAAAGTAAATCACCTCCCTCGACCAGCTCACAATGCAGTGCTTGATGCACCCCAGGACACAGTTGGCCCTCTTGGCAGCCAGGACACACTGTTGGCTCATCTTCAACTTGCCATGGACCAGAACCCCCAGGTCCCTCTCTGCAGAGCTGCTCTCCAGCCTCTCATTCCCCAGTCTGTATGTGTGTCCAGGGTTGCTGCGTCCCAGATGCAAAATCCAGCACTTGCCCTTGTTAAAATTCATACGGTTGGTGATTTCCCAGCTCTCTAATTTATCTAGATCTCTCTGCAGGGCCTCTCTGCCCTCAAGAGTGTCCACAGCTCCTCCCAATTTGGTGTCAGTAAACCGTGTTAGCAGTCCTTCAAGCCCTGTATCCAAGTCATTGATGAAGACATCAAAGAGCATAGGCCCCAGAATATATCCCTGAGACCCCACTAATGACTGGTCACCAGCCTGATGTAACCCCATTGACTAGAACCCTTTGAGCTCAACCTGTCAGCCAGTTGGTCATCCACTGAATTATGTGTTTATGCAGCTGTACGCTGGACATTTTATCGAGGAGGATACTGTGAGAGATGGTATGAAGCGTTTTACTGAAGTCTAAAAATATTACATTGATTGGCTTCCCTTGGTCAACTAGGTGGGTAAACTTATCATAGAAAGAAATAAGGTTTGTTAAGCAGGACTTTCCTCTCATGAACCCATGTTGTCTGGAATCAACGACTGTGTTGTCTTCCAGGTGTTTTTTGATAATTTCCAGAATAATCTTCTCCATAATTTTGCCAGGCATAGAAGTGAGACTTAAAGGCCTGTAGTTACTGGGGTCATCCCTGTTGCCCTTCTTGAAGACTAGGGCAACATTTGCGAGCTTCCAGTCAACTGGGGCCTCTCCAGATTCCCAAGAGCATTGAAAGATCATTGAGAGATGTCTTACTGTGAGATCTGCCAGCTCTTTAAGAACCCTCAGATGGATCCCATCAGGTCACATTGACTTAGAGAGATCCAGCTGGAGCAGTAAATCCCACACATGTTCGGGGCTGGTAGGGAGTTTATAATTCTAACAGTCATGGTTCTCTAGCTCAGGTCTCTGGATGTTCCTGAGCCCACCCTTGGTGTTGAAGATTGAGGTGAAGGCAGCATTGAAATTCTCTGCTTTGTCTGCATCCCTGTTCATGAGGTGACCGTGCTCATCAAGTAATGGACCGAAGTCATTCCTTGTCTGTCTTTTGCTGTTACCATATTTTTTAAAGCCCTTTTTTTATCATCTTTCACAGTACTAGCCAGCTTCAGCCAAAAGGATTTCCTCCCTGCGGTGGCAAATGATATCTCTGTAGTCCTCCCATGTTGCCTGACCTTGCTTCCACTGGCCATATACTGTCTTTTTCTGCCTTATTTCTAGAAGGAGACCCCTGCTCAGCCAAGGCAGCCTTCTGCCTTACCTGCTTGACTTCCAGCATTTTGGCATTGCCTGCTCCTGTGCTCTTAGGAGGTGGTACTTAAAAAGTGACCAGCACTGGTGGACCCCAGCACCTTCGAAAGCTTTTTCCCAGGGGACTTTACTAAGTAGTTCACTGAGCAACACAAAGTCCACTCTCCTGATAACCAGTTGAGGTCTTGCTGGTAGTTTTCTTCCAGTTACCATAGATTTGGAATTTGACTGCTTTGTGGTCACGGTGGCCAATGCAGCCACCAATCACCATGTCACCCACAAGACCCTCTCTGTTGACGAGTAACGAGTTAAGGAAGGCACCTTTCCTGGTGGCATCCCTTAGCACCTGTATGTGATAATTTAACTTAGCTGGCAGCCAAACAAGAAACAGCCACTCTCAACACCACCCCTCTGTCTGCACCTCCCCACCCAGGGAAATCAGAGAGGGAATTAGATGAGTAAAGGTAAGGAGGCCTATAGGTTGAGATAAGAACAATTTAATAACTAGAGTAAAATAAAGTTAAAATAGTAATAATAATAATAATAAAAATGATAACAAATATATATATATATGTGATGCAGTGTACAACTGATCACCATCCCCTGATAACAATCCCAGAGGAGCGAAAAGAAACCCCAAAACCGAAATTGCAATATTGCAATCCTGGAAAAGCGAGCCTAAGCAATCCCCGAGAGAATCTCTCCCTTTCTGGTCAGACCCAGTTATTATATACTAAACATGATGTAATATGATATGGAATGTCTTATTGACATACCCAACTGTCAATTCTGGGTTTTACTAACTACTACATTTCTTTCCCTCTGCCCTCCTAGTCCTCTGCTCTTGCAAACTGTCCAAGCACAGTGTCCTTGTAGTTATCAACATTGTTCACATAACAATCCCCACAGAAACCAAAACACAGTGCTTTCTAGCTACTAAGAAGAAAATAAACCCTATCCTAGCAAAAAAACAGGACACTGTACCAAGAAGTTGTCATCCAGCTGGTTTAGGAATCCTCTGGACCTGTTAGTACCAGCTGTTGTTATTCCCAGTTGATATCCAGCAGGTTGAAGTCCTCCATAAGGACTACGGCAGAAGACTTAGAAGCATCCTTTAGTTCCTGAAAGAACAACTGTGGTGGTTTAATCCATGTGGTCCCGCATTCACTCCCCCAACCCTGTGAGATGGGATGGGAGACACACCAAAGGAAGCACGGGATTAGGATGAAGGACAGGGACACCTCACTCACCAGTTGTGGTCATGGGTGAAACAGACTCAACTTGGGAAAGAAAAATCAGTTCAATTTCATTGCCGTTCATCTGAGTAACACAATGAGACATAGCAACCACATCTTACAACACCTTCCCTCCTGCTCCACGCCTCCTCTTCCCAGGCCCAAATCACTTTGCTCCCAATTTCTCTACCTTCTCTCCCCACAGCGGCACAGGGGCCAGGGAATGGGGGTTCAGTCAGTTCATCTATGCTGCTCTTCCCACCATGAAAGTCCAGGAATAAGATGTTCCAAAACTTCCCATGGATTCACGGACCTCTTTGGGCTCAGCTCCTGGCTCCAGCATGAAGACATCAACAGGCTGCAGACTTACCCTCCCACTCTGGAGGTCCACCCTTGCTCTGGCATTAAGCATCTCTGGGGTCTCAATTCAGTCACAACTGCCCTCAGGCTCAAATTTTCTGCTTCAGCATGTAGTCCTCCATGACCTACACATGGGTCTCTGCTCTGCTGTTGAACCTCCATGGGCTGCAGGGACCTCCTTTGCCTTCTCCTACCCCACTCGGTTGAACTGGGTGTCTGAGGTTCTCTGTACTCCCCCTCCTCCTCCTTCCTCCTGGCAACCAAGCTCTCTCTTTGTTCAAGGCCCATGGTCATCTTTTGTTCAGGTCAATGGCCTCTCCTCCAGGTTCCCTCCACCTACTTCTTCTCAAGACAGTCCTTCCCCTCACCAACATGGGTTTGCAGAGGTATTTCTCTATTGTTAATTGGCTCAGCTTGGGCTGGGGAGTGTCCACCTTGGAGCCAGGAGAGCTTTTCACTCTCACAAGATAACCCCTTACCCCACTACCAAAAATTACACCCCCTCCCTCCACCCCCGCTCCCAAACCCAACACAACAGCTCATCAGTGTCACCATGCTGTCTGAGTGGCCTATAGTAGACTCCCACAACAATATCTGCTTTATTTGTCTGTCCCTTTATCATTACCCAGAGGTTCTCAAGTGTGCCATTGCCAACTAAAAGTTCCACACACTCCAGTCCCTCCTCTATTTACACTGCAACCCCTCCACCTTGCCTGCTCTGCCTGCCCCTTCTGAATAGCCTGTATCCACTCATCATGGCACACGATTCACAGGACTCATACCACCACGTTATGCCAATGATGCAATATCTCTAGGACAGGGACAGGGCTTCTAGCTCCTCTTGCTTTCTTCTCTTATAACCATATCAGAAGGCAAATGTAGAATGGGTGTGAAATATGGGCATAAGGCTTTAATACATTTTGTAAAGATTCCAATTTTTTTGGCAACACAGGAAGATATTGACTCCTGCCTGTCATTAAAATAACAATTTTTTTAATTTAGATTTTTCAAAACTACTGAAAAAGCAAATCAACTTGAAAAAGCATAAAAAGTATGAGGGGTTTTTTTTTTTATTCTTTTATGCTTTTTTTTTTTTTTTTCCCCAATATTTTTCCTACATTTGATCAAAATGGATGTGCTTCTTTTCCGGGTATGTTTGAGAGGTCTTTCACTCAGTTGCCCCTGTGATAAACAAGGCATGACAAACTAGAGAAACAGACACACCTTAAAAATGACTGATTATTGCATGCATTGTAGTTTTATTCCCATAAGGTGATAGTTCAGTGCATACTTATTTCCCATATACACTTGATTTTTTTGAGAGAGATTTCTGTATCTATGCACTTTATTTGAAAATCTGACAGGAGCTGCAGGCTGCTCTGAAAGGTCAAAGTAGAAAGCTTGCAGCCAAAGGGATGACGTTCTACCTAAGCTTTTAGTAAATAAATTATTCACAAGAAACTGAACCTCAAAAGTTACTGTCTTTTAAACAACATAAAAACCTGTGCTTTTTTTAATTGTTAATGACAAATAGTCCTTTTCCTCTCTTCCTCACAAACTCCCACAGAGAAACAACTTTAGACTACACAATGCTGCATCTGCTCTGTAATGTATAAAGACAGAAATGTAGAGAAGGGACTTAGTAACAAATAGGAACCAGGTTGTACATTCCTCACAGAAAAGACAAAATAACTTTTTTTTTTTTTAAGTGAACTATACAAATATTATTTTAATTTAGTTTGGATAAGAGTATGCAACAACATTCAGTCTGTTCAGAGGCTGTGTGAAAGGGGCAGGTTTCACTCTGTTTCCCAGTGAATAATTGTTTATGAACAATGAGGCACTGTTGGTGTGTCTGAACAGTTACTTTAGCAGAGAATTAAAGATTGGAATGATGTGGAAAAGCTTCTTTCTTTCATAGCAATATATTTTAGCATTTGAATCCTATAGAATAAAAAAGCCTAAAGAATATATTCCTTGTGACTAATGATGTTGAACAGTTGTTTTGTCAGCCTGTAGCATTGCATGGTGTTCTTGTGACTCAGGTGCAGGACCCAGTACTTGGCCTCGTTGAACCTCATATAGTTGGTTGCTGTCCATTAATCCAACCTGTCCAGATCCCTCCGTAGAGCCTTCCTACCTTCAAGCAAATCAACACTTCCACTCAGCTTAGGGTCATCTGCAAGTTTACTGAGGGTGCACTCAATCCCTTCATCCAGATCATTGATAAAGATGTTAAACAGGACTGGCCCCAACACTGAGCCCTGGGGAACACCACTTGTGAGCGGCCTCCGGCTGGATTTAACTCCATTTACCACCACTCTTTGGGCCCAGCCATCCAGTCAATTTTTAACCCAGCAGAGAGTATACCTGTCCAGGTCATTGGCAGCCAATTGACTGGGCCTGATCACCTGGTTGGCCTGTGTGTGACTTTTACCCATAGGCACTCAACTCTATTATCACCATTGTTGAACTCAATGAATCAAAACACTCTCTATTGTAGAGAGCTAACCTGACACCTCTTCCTCCTTGTAAGAAGAGTGCCTCAGAATTAAACCTGAGCTATTCTTCCGTGAGCCTAATTTTTTTGTTCTTATAGTGAATAAAATATTAATGCAATACTTCATCCATTGTCGAATCCAAATGGAGGCAGAATGGGTGACCCTGAGGTCTCATCTGACCCTTTCCTTATTTCAGATATACTTGCTATATCTATGGCATTCATGTCTTCTTTAACTTATTTCATTAATTTTATTGTATTGAATGATTCTAACTGTTTGATATATCTTCAGTTGATAAACAAACTTGAGACAATCAGGCTGAACTGGATTTGCGAAAACTTGCAAACCCCCTAAAGATTAGGCAAGAGGAAATGTGCACACAGGCATTTTTTTCTTTGCTTGCCGGTTTGTTTCATCTGTTATGAACCCTTGAGGTGAATAAATAATACTTTGTTTGAAGAAGTTACATTTGAAATCGCTTTAATCAGTCTCTGTCACAGGCTCCCGTAGGAAGCACAGTCTCTCAGGTTTGTAAATAGGAGATTAGAGTACTAATATTCAGTCTGGGGGGTAAAATCATGTGATTTCTACTTAATGAGAGGTTAACAAAACCTATCTGCAGCAAAAGTTAATGTAAGGAGTATAATAAAATACCTAAAGGTGAAACATTCAGAAATAGGGAAAAAAAAAAGAAATAATCACACTGAGCTGAAAAATCCATTGTTCCATAGGCAACTATGTTCACTGATGAAATAAACGAATATTCTGCACAGCACATGAGAACAATAAAATAAACACAAAGTTAATTTATTGCAAGTTTAAATAATGGTGAAGAACAATATTCAGGGCAATAGACACTTTGCTGATCACTTTATTACAGAAACATCACATCTGAAGACACTGCAAGATTTTTTTAAAAGGTCATTAGGGAGGAACAAAACAATTTTAGGTTCAGGAATACATAAACGACCATGTATTAAATAGATTCAGTTTCCACTATATTAACACAAACAAAAGGGATTGTATGAATGTCTGAATTGATGCTAGATTAGGAGAATGCATTCATAAAAATGATCCCTGTCACCTGGCCTTGTTTTTACAGATGAAGGTAAACATTATTCATTATCAGATGTTAGTCAGAAAAATTACTTTTTGTCTCATCTGCAGACTCAGAATCTCACAAAATTTTTCTTTGGATGGCCCATGACTATATTAATGTGGCTTTTAGGATAGGGTAGGATAGGATAGGATAGGATAGGATAGGATAGGATAGGATAGGATAGGATAGGATAGGATAGACTAGATTTTTTTCAGTTGGCAAGGACCTACGGCAATTATCTAGTCCAACTGCCTGACTAATTCAGAGCTAACCAAAAAATAAAGCAACTTACTATGGGCATTGTTCAAGTGCTTCTTTTTGAGGCATTGCCAGGCATGTGGCATCGACCGCATTTATAGGAAGCTTCTTTTAGAGTTTGACCATTCTTTCAGTAAAGGAATGCTTCCTAATGCTCAATCTAAAGCTCCCATGGTGCAGCTTTGAACTATTCACACACGTCCTATCTCTGGATCCCAGGGAGAAGAGATAAGCACCTCCCTCTCCACTTCCCCTCCTCAGGAAGCTATAGAGAGCAAAGAGGTCACCCCTCAGCCTCCTTTTCTCCAAAGCAGGGAAACCCAAAGTCCTCAGCTGCTGCTCACATGACATGTCTTCCAGCCCTTTCACCAGCTCTGTTGTCCTCCTCTGGACACATTCAAGGACTTTTACATCCTTCTTTAATTGTGGGACCCAGAAACGCACACAGTACTCAAGATGAGGCCACAGCAATGCTAGATACAGTGGGATAATAACCTTTTTTAACTAATCTTTTAAAAGCAACAAATGATAGCTGGAAGAATCAACATTCTCACAGAGATGTGTCAAGCCTATGCCAAGTTTTTAGTTTATTTGAGTTCAGCATAAATATAAACTGGAATGGGATGTGGCACAGCAATTTCTGCAGTCCAACCATCTACCCTTTCCTTTTGGACACAAGTGGAAAAAAAGTTAAAAGTGCTGTAAATAATAGAGCAAAGTATCTCTTAAATTTTTTACACTGTGAGACACTGCATTTGGATTATCTAACTTGTCAGGTGTAGAAAACACAGGAGCTGTAAAAAAAAAAAAAAAATGAAATGGTATGTCAAAAGTCATTGATGCCTGATTTCCATAGAACAAATAATGACAAAAATGTTTATGCATTTTTCAGAACTACCTCACAAGACATTGAGTAATGTAGATAGAAATTAAATAGAAGTGAGGACATTTTAATCATACAGATAAACAAGAATGAGGAAGAAATGCACATCATAGAATATCATATTCTCTGGAAACTCCAGGAAAAGCCATCCTGTACCAAAGATCTGTTGAGGACTGCAGTGAGTTAACCTTGGCTGGCCACCAGTTGCGCACCAAGCTGCTCTATTACTCCCCCTCTTCAACTGGACAGGGGAGAAAAGTTATGTTGAAAATCTTATGGGTGGAGATGAAGACAGGGAGATCACTCAGCATTTACTGTCATGGGCAAAACAGACTTGGCTTGGGGAAATTTATTTAATTTATTGTCAATCAAAACAGACTAGGATAAATGATAAATAAGAACAAATCTTAAAACACCTTCCTTCCACCCCTCCTTTCTTTCCAGGCTCAACTTCACTATTAACTTTTCTGTCTCCTCCCCCCAAGCAGTGCAGGGGGACGAGGAACAGGGGCTGCAGTCAGTTAATAATATATTGTCACTGTTATTCTTTCCTCCTTACACTGTTGCCCTGCTCCAACCTATGTTTAGTCTCACCCACAGGAGACAGTCCATCTTGAACTTCTCTAGTGTGGGTCCTTCCCACGGGCTGCAGTTCTTAATGAACTGCTCCAGTGTGTGTCCTTTCCACAGGGTACAGTCCTTCAGTAACACACTGCTACAGTATGGGTTCCCCATGGACCACAGGTCCTGCCAGGAGCCAGATCCAGCAAGGTCTCCACAGGGTCACAGCCTCCTTTGGGGCAAGTGCACCTGTTCTTTTGTGGCTGCAGACGGATATCTGCTCCCCCATAGACCTTCATGGACCACAAAGGGACAAGCTGCATCACCATGGTCTTTATCACAGGCTGCAGGAAATTTTCTGCTCCAGCACCTGGAACACCTCCTCTTCCTCCTTCTTCAATTACCTTGGTGTCAGCAGAGTTGTTTCTCTCACATATTCTCACTCCTCTCTTCCAGCAGTTGTATGGTATTTTTTTTTACCCTTTTCTTAAACAGAAGCACTACCACTGTTGCTGATGGGTTCAGCTTTGGCAAACGGCAGGGCTGTGTTGGAGCCAGCTGGAAATGGCTCTGTCGGACATGGGGGCAGCTTTTGTCATCTTCTGACAGAAGCCACCCCTGTAGACCCCCTGCTACAAAAACTTTGTCATTCAAACCCAATACAAGGGTTACAAACAAGATACTGTTCATATGCTCAATTCTGGAAAATAGGGTAAGAGGATGACACGAGGGTGTTATCCTTTCTCAGAAAATCTTCATAAAATTTGTGGTTTGGCTAAGTCTGATATTTTTTAGATCTATTATTTCATTAAATGACAAATTTAATTTTTTAATATTGAGGATTTTTCTACACGGATGAGAACTTCTATATAGCAAGTGTTATGACCAATGAAAAAAAGCTTCATTCCCTTTCTCACTTTTCTTCAGTCCCCTCAAAGTGGCTCAGAGAAATTTCAAGTGCTAAAAACTGTAGCCTCAAAAAGCTTATCCACAGACAGATATCACTTCAGCTGTTTTTATCTCAGGAAGTAATCTCCAAGGCTAATATAAATCAGATTGTGAACCAATTGCTATAGTGACAAATTCATCAAATATACTTATTTAGCCTTTCTTCCAGTGTTTATAATTATTATAATTTATTTTACGTTTCTTCATAAAATAAGACAAGACTGAAATTACACACTGTGGAACTGTGGACATTTAGGGCTAAAATGCATTCATGGTGAAGAAATCAAGAAAGCTATGTAGCTTCTTCAGAAAGAAAACAGATAAACTATGGAAGAGGAAGAACCACTAGAGTTTCTAAATCAAAGCAAAAATTGAATGAGTAGCTAAATTACTTCATTTGTACCATTTATGAAATACTAAGAGCTTGAAAACACCAGCAGGACTCTGAGGCACTTTCAATCACAATTCCTTCAGGCCAAAAATCCTGCTGCCTTTCAGAACCACTATGTCACAACTCTTCTACCTGAAAGCTAGATCTCCAGAGCGCAGCTGTTACCTGAGTTTAATACAGAAAAAGGCAAAGCCACCAGAGGAGCGCAGATTCATAAGAATAAGTTATCCATGTTGTAACAACAAGAATTTAGGGAACTTAATTCTTCAGGTGCTTAATTCTCCCTGTGTCAATTATTACTCCTTATTCAATAGGTACTTCCATTTAATATGACACAGTAAGAGCTATATGTCTTACCTCCTTCCCAGGTCAGATCAGGAATGTTAAGTAAGAGCTGTATGGCTTACATCCTCCCTAGGTCAAATCAGGCAGGCATCTACAATTCTGGAATACCTGCCAATTTATTTAAAGGAAAGTGCAATTCTGGAATGATCTTCTTATTTAGGCCAGTAAAAAGCCTTATACTTCAGAAATTAGTCTTAATTAAATTCAAAGTAGACTTTGCTATCAATAAAGGTAAATGCACACCAATACTCAGCCAGCCAAAGACTGCTAAATATGATTTATTTGCATAAAATATCTATTTGAACATGACTCGCCTCCAGCCAATCTCTTCCATTGCTTGATTATTCTAACAGTGATTTTTTCCTGTTACATCTAGTTGGAAACTCTCATGTTTCAATTTGTGATTATAGGCTCTCATCTTCCCATTCTATAGCTCATTAAAAAGCCAATCCTCAGCTTCTCAGTAACCTTATCGTAGGTACAGGAAGACAGTTATTAGGTGCCTATAAGCCTTCCCTTCTGTGGGATAAACAAGTTCAGTTCCCTCAGCTTCTCTTCAGAGAACACATACTACAACCTCAGACAATCCTTGTTGCCCTCCACTGGACTTGCTCCCATTTATCAACATCTTTCTTTTATGTAGGGGAAGAAGAACTGTACATGGTATTTCACATAAAGACCAATAAGTGTTGAGTAAAGAAAAATAATCATGTTCCTCAGGTCAACCAGGTCCTTTTCAGCAAAGTGACTCACTAGTCAGCCAGTCACCCACCTGTGCTATTGCATGTGATTAGTCTGTCCCACACACAAGACTGCATTCATCTTTGTTGAATTCCATAAGGTTCTTGTCAACCTGTCTTAGTCCCTCAGTGGCAACCCTGTCTTTTAGTAAAACTATTGAATCTCTCAGCCTGGAGTCATTTGCAGATCTGAAAAGGGTTTATTGCACCTCCTCCTCCTGATCAGTCATAAACATATTAAAAAAGACAGGACTCCCAGACAGACTCCTAAGGAACTCTAGTGGTAACCAGCCTCCAGCTACAGTACAATCACTTAACAACTACTCTTTGAGTCTCATAATTCACTAAGTTTTTAACTTATTTAGCAGACCATTCCACTGGGCATAATGACCCTTCTTGAATACAAGAGAGGGAGTGGAAAGTCTTGCTAAAGGTGAGATAAATTACATTCAGTGCCCTCCAGTCATATAATAATTTAATCACAGAAGTCAATTACGTTGTCTAAACATGTTCTAAACTGGGTACTGTTAAAGAAGAGGCCACTGCCTGAGCATTCACACACCATTCAAGGAGTCGCATACACACCACCCAAATCTTTAACTGCTAGGACCAGAGTCACTTCACACTGGGCAACTCCAATGAGCTGATGGGTGCCCCTCTGAACGCCTCTCTCACACATACACTCACTCACAGGTGCTTCCTCTTCCTTCAGGCTCGATTCCAGGTTTCCTCTGGCAGTGTTAGGCATCAAATCTTATTTAAAAAATAATATTAATTAATCAGATCTTATAGTTCTGGAAAAAATATTTTGAGTTGGGTGCCTCCAGAGAGGGACCTCAAACAAAGAAATCCCTGGGCAATTATATCTTTGCATGCACCCACCCCTCACACACTCTTCATATGCCTCTTTACTCTAGCGATGGTTTTTGGTCTGGGGTCTTCTCCAGGCAGGCAGGTCATCAACTGTTCTTACCTTGTCGAGTTGTAGCTTCTGCTGACAGTTGTGGCCTTCTTTTCTTCTTGTTTGCATTTCTTGTGTATCTGCTTGCTGGAAGAACATGGGAAACTAAGAAGGTCTTAGACTTAGGACAAACAATACTTAGCAAGAACTAAAGCATCAGTGTGTTACCCACATTATTCTGTTGCTAAAGAAAAAACAGCACTGTACCAGCTACTATGAAAATTACTAAGAAAATTAACTCTATTCCAGCCAGAAGCATATCTAGGTGAAAGTCCACAGCCTGTGGCCTAAGGCTTCAGCAAATTGAGTTGTTCATGCTAATGCTAAATGAGTGACTCTAAGTGCAGAACATTCTATTTAAAACTTGCTGATTTAAGTTAAATGGCTAGTATTTCTCAACAGTACACATACAATAACTATTTTTAGCCACCTTCTACACCTCTGTGTGCTCAAAAATTACTTCCAAAGCACTTGCTCCCTAATATTCCCAGAAACTGCAGCATGATTGACTGAGAATTGCTCCCCAGATAGTTCTTTGTTTATTTTTTTGAAGAATAATGTAAGTTTAAACTTTGTCCAGCCAGCAAGCCACCCTACCCTCTTCCCTGCTCCAGTTTTCATGATGTCTAAAAGATCATAGTGAGCCCCACCAAAATGATACCAGCCAGCACTCTCAGCACCCTACTAGCCTAAATGTGTACGATCTGGTCCTATCACCTTGAGTTTTCTAAAAAGATCTAGCACTCAATCCTTTTTGGTTACTGGTATTTTCTTTCCTTTTTCTACTGTGTGCACAGGTTTGAGAGGTCTGCTAGCTCATGCACAATGTAGTTTATGTATTCCAAAATAAATATTTTGGTTGGGGTCTTTTTTGTTTGGTTGGTTTTTTTCTTTTCCATTAAATATATTATTATGAAGGGGTTTTATTTTGTTTTGCTTTGTTCATTTGAGCTATTTTTAATCAAACTCTAATGTCACTGGAGAAATTACTGATGTTGTTGAACAGATTATACTGAACTATGAACTAGATCATTGTGGTGGTTTGACCCACAGCGGGACCATGCGGTCCTGCATTCACTCCCCCAACCCAGTGAGATGGGATGGGAGACACAACAAAGGGGGCACAGGATTAGGAATGAAGGACAGGGGCAGCTCACTCACCAGTTGTGGTCATGGGCAAAACAGACTCAAACTTGGGGAAGAAAAATCAATTTAATTCGTTGCCAATCATCTGAGTAAACATAACAACCACATCTTACAACACCTTCCCCCACCCCTCCCTTCTTCCCAGGCTCAAATCACTTTGCTCCCAATTTCTTTACCTTCCCCCTGCCCCAGCAGCACAGGGGGCAGGGAATGGGGGTTCAGTCAGTTCACCTCTGCTGCTCTTCCTGGCATGGAAGTCCAGGAACAAGATGTTCCAAAGCAAGCTTCTCATGGAGTCATGGACCTCTTCAGGCTCAGCTCCCGGCTCTGGCATGGGACATCCATGGGCTGCGTATTCACCCCTCCAGTCTGGAGGTTCACCCCTGCTCTGGCTCAGGGTCCCACTTCCAGTCACATTTGCCCTCAGGCTCAAATTCTCTGCTCCAGTGTGGAGTCCTCCATGGCCTACAGCTGGGTCTCTGCTCCACTGTTGAATCTCCATGGTCTGCAGGGGACTTTGTCTTCTCCTATTCCATGCTGTTGAACTGCATGTGGGTCTTTTTGTCCTTCCTTCTGGCAACAAAGCTCTCTCTCTCTTTCTCTCTCTCTCTCTCTATCTTTTTTTTTAGGCTGATTGTCATCTTTTGTTTGGTCAACCATTTCTCCTCCAGTTACCCTGCCTTCTGCTTTTAAGGACAGTCCTTTCCCTCACAAATATGGAGTTACAGAGGAATATCTCTAGTGCTTATTGGCCCAGCCTGGGCTGAGGGTTCTGAACTTTCTTCTCTCATAAGGTTGCCATTCCCCCACTCTCAACCGAACCACTTTTCCTCCCACATACACAATCAAACCAACACAATCATGTTTTCATGTTCATAGTAATACTGAACAGGTAGAAACACCTATTCGAATAAAACATATTGTTCAGGCACCTCTTAATTTGCAATGAAACACCTTTAGAAAAATCAACATGCATGATTGCTTTACACATGCTTATAATGTTTTTATTTTTAAACTCTAATGAAAGCCAATGTTTATAAGGTTCTTCTGTTCAGAATGGAAGAAAACCTAAACGTACTGTCCATAAGAAGCTTCAAGAACATAACTCTCTATTCCTTTTCCCCTACTATTTTATTCATCCTGTGATAAGATATTTCTCAGATCTTACACTCACTGAAAGTCTACAGACTAATGCATTGTTTACTTTCCTCTCCCTACTCTTCCCATCAGCCAGGCAAATTTGGCAGACTGGATACTATGCTTCACAAACCTAGTTCCACAGAGGACTCTGAGTCCAAAGTAAACTCAGCTTGATATTTGGATCTTCTAAAAAAATTCCTCACCTCTTTAATTTTTTTAATAAACTAAGCTTCTAAGAGCTAAGAGAGAATGTTCTATCATGTATTAATAAGAGGTCAAAAGACACAAAGCAGAAACCAAAAAGTTACAAAATCCTTGCAGAGAGGAGGGACATCAGAAGAGCTGTAACAAGAATCCTAGGGATCGTGCTGTTTATCTTATTCCCAAATGATTTCAAAAAGGGCTTGTAAAGTAATATGATAATTCAAAGTTATGTATCAAAGTAAAAGCTAAAACCAGCTGTAAAGAATTACAAAGCAAGCTTGCCATCTTTAAATACTAGTGAAGAAAACAGTATATGAAAATCAATGTACATAAATATGCAACGTGATGCACAAGATCAATCCTCACTTTAGATATACAATAATGAATGTCGCATGTTACTAATTCTTTGAGTTATTCTAGACAGTTTATGAACATGTGAACTTGATATCCAATAGCATTTAAAAAAAAAAAGCTAGATTTTTTTCACAAAATAATAAGGAATGGGACATATATGCAGCTATATTTCTACATGCTACTGTATAACCAACTCTTGAATACTGTGCACAATTCAGGGACATAATACACAGGTAAGTAGTAGAGCAACTTATTCCCCCAGAGTGTTTTTGACATCAGGAGTTTTGATATGGTCTGAAAATAATTGAACCTATTTGTAGAATAAAAATGCACCACAGGCTATGAATACAAAGCTTATAACTTGTAAAAAAACATTTTCAGCCCTGAAGCTTATAGGTTGTAATGGTTTTCATCCAAACAACAAAATTCTCCCCCTCAAAGGGGAATGCCTGCTGGAAGTAGTCAATAGCTTGAGCTGTAACCCAAAACGATTCCCACTAGTGTTAAGCATTAGAATAAGCATTCAAACTTGATCCTTGGCCATGCCCAGTTGACTAGTGTAAAAATGTAGGTAGGTATCTGTTACAGGCCTGTGACACAGAGAGGGTATTCAGCTAAATAAAAAATTGCTCTAACAGTCTGGTTATTTATTTTACTTTTAGAAATCAGCAGTGATGATGAAGAGAATCTGATTTAGGGTCTATTAATATATTGATGCTATATCTTAGAGAAGATTAGAAGCACGAAGCAGAGCAGCACCCTTCTCATTTAGGAATGCATAGCTCTGCTGTACTTCTGTATGGGTCTTGGGTCATACAAACAATTGACCGATGCCTTTGTTACACCACTGTAAAGGAAAAATCATCTTCATAGGGAGGCACAAATAATAAGGAGAGGATATGATCCTTGAGCTAGTAGCATGCTTACAAAGAGATCTTTCTACTAGAATTAGGTTCCTCATCAGAAGGACAGTCTGTCCAAACCAATCTCTGGGTACTTTAAAATAAAAATAAAAAATAAAAATTAAAAAAAATAAAATAAAAAAAAATTGCCTTAGTTTCATACTTATTCATGACACAAAATCTCATTTTAAAGGCAAAGAAAGCTACACACTGAATAACAATTAAGCTGATACTGTGTACCTCAGCTCAGCACCATGGATAAGTTCTATGCTTTTTCTGAGACTGTATTTAACCAAGTAAAAGATACAGTGATATCTCTTTCAGAGAATCTAGAAACATTGTTATTTATCTCACTTCTTTCTTCTTTCCTACTTCTAAAGAAAGTCAGGCTAAGATTGTGGTTTGCTACTGACACAAAATGGCCTACCTTTTCTTTCAGATTCTCTCACATAACATTGACAGAGACATCAGAGCAGAGATTAAAGAGCAGAAGGTTTTACAAAGTTATCTTGCTGTAGGTGAAAATCTTTACAACTGCTTTATTCATGAGTGCTAAAGACCAGAAAATTCAAAAACAGAAGAGCAGCAAGAAGAAGGGATTTTTCCTGAAAAACAGGAAGATTGAGCAAAGGTAAGAAGACTTCCTCATCACTACTGCTTATGATAAAAACATGATAAACATTTTTTATTATTTTTAAGAGACTGAATTTTAAAGGACTGAATGTACTGTTTTTATAAATAATTTATTTGAGAGTTGTCAGTCTGCCTAGCAAAAATGTTTTCCTCATTATAAATTCAGTGCTAAGAAGGAAACATTTTCAAATAAAGTCTTTTCTGTACTAATTCTCTAATTCTTGAGTCTGCTATAGTCATAGTAGGAAGTATAGTTTATTGTTAAAAATGATTGGCTATTTAAAAAGGTGTAAGGTTTGCATTACAACATTATGCTTTGACACGGGATGCAGAAAAACATAAAATATCCATAGGTAACAATTGTGATAAAAAAAAGGGATTAAATGTTACACAAAAGCTGCCCTAAAGCCTGCCCCTGACAACCACATTTTCTGCTTTGCAGCTGCAGTAGTAAAACTGAATGAAGACTACATTCAAAAACTAGGGACAGGTTGTAATTTATTTTCCTAACTGATTAAGTTTTTACATGTCATTATAGTTGGTATGTATGATTACATAGGAAGAAAAAGTAAAGAGTCACAAAATATATTTCTAAAAAATTAAATAAATTTAAAGTGGAGTATTTTTAATGATTTTGGTTTCCATAACAGTTTTGCTTTAAAATTACTTCAAATACAAATCTGAAAAATATCAAAAGAAATAAGAATAACTGGGAGGTTTTTTCAGTTGTTTCAGAATAGATTTTGATTTACCATGTAATCATATTCTCACTAACAGTTTTAATGTTAATGAACCAACACACTTCTCATTTTAAAACAAAGCCAAAACCCAACTAACTGACAATTGTTATTTTGTGTTCTAAAAGGACTTTCAGAGCATCAAGGAATATATCAAAAGAATATGTGTTTCAGAATGTTAAATGAAATGCATTCTTATGTTTAAATCACAGACTTTAAAGCATGAGAGAAGAAAAAAGTATTTTTTTCTTCCAAGAAGCAACCATGGTATTTCACTACTGTGTCTTTCATAGTGTACTTTAATTTAATCACCCACAGCTAGCTAAAAACCTTGTACATAACTTTCAGATTTAGAAAAGTCAGTAAAGGTGTAGATGCTCCTTATGTGGTGTTAGTTCTTCAACTAGATTTTCCCATTGGCTTTTTAGCTCTTCAAAATGCTATTAATGTAGAAATTGTTTAGCTAATTCACAGATAATTATACTGTTAATGTTCTTTTCTTAGACCAAGTAAAAGAATTTCTGGACACAACTTCCATTGCAATCCAGTATTTATTCAAGAAAAGGGGTTAGGCCGCAGCAGAAAACTACAAACACGGACCTGTCTTCAGTCTCCAGCAATTTCCCTACTGTTGTTGTTGTTATTTGTGGTGGGTTTTTTTTTTTTTTTTTTTGTGACTTTTAGAGATAAACCTATATAACTTACATCAAAAGCATTCCAAGCTAGCTACAGAAGAGAACTAAAGAACTCAGACTCCTAAAGCTCTTGAAAAGAAGGCCCATTGCTTTCTGATCAGTGTTTTCACTCTGTCCAAACACCTTCTTTTCAGTGGCAATAGCTAACATAGTTGTAAGTTTCATGTACTTTTTCTTAGCAACAAAGCTGTTTTAGGAGAACTCTAAACCAAACCATTCACTTGTAGCATTGTAACACATTTTCCTTTAGTTTTGTCTACTTGTCTCTTTGAGGCTGAATTGCAAAAGAGATCACTGATGTGAGCAAAGTAACAACCACTCTTGGGAAAAGAAGTGAGAGATTTAGTGGTTTGCTGCTCCTGAAGAACTGATGCCCTTCCTCTGCCCTCTCTCCTCCGGGCTCTGTTCTCACACAAATTCCCTTCACTAACACCGCTGCTTGTCTAACTAGAAGAAATTAATGCGTTCACTGATCTAGCAGAAAGCTAATTCAAGTAAGTGAAAAGCAGAAAGTAAAGAGTAATGTTTTGTCAGTTTAAAAATTAATAGCCAGATTCAGCTGTATGATATACTGGAAGAAGAATATATGTAGGAATTTAAACAATTTCACAACCCATCTTCACAACGATGAGCCTCCAGATTAGCTCAGCTATCTTGTTGAAACCCCCACCCACCCCCCAAAAAAACATAACCCAAAACAAAAATAACAAACCAAACCAAACAATTTTTTTTTATTTTTTTTATTTTTTTAAAAAGAAAGGCTGAAAAGATGAGAGGGGCATGAACAACTTGTATGGGCAGATGTCTTTATAACTAACTTCCTGGTATGCAGAAGTCACTCAGAAGATCTCTAAAGCAGCTATTGTTAACAGCCATTATCATTTAGATGCATTATTTTGGGTGTAAATCCTACATTTTAGTAAGATCTACAGCAGCAAGCACAAACATTTCTTCCTGCTACATCCAGATCTTTCACATTAGTCTTGAAATCCACTTACCAAGCCCCTTATATGTCAAGGATCAGATACCTGTGCATTTCAAAGTAGTCTTTTACACACAGTTCAGCTAATCCTAAACATCTTCTAGGAGACAAAATATTATTAATATAAAAAGGAAATATTTTATGGTGATATACTATGTTTTATATAATCTGTTGGCATGCTTAGAGAGAAAGCTTGCCAACTGATCACATATAGCTTTCTTAAGTTAAAACATTTCAAAGATAATCAGTGGACAGCATTGAAATGCCCAGATGCAGTAACCTTTTGGAGAACAGAATGCATCTAAGCTTCTTCTTTGCCAAGAGTGTTCCTAATTTCTCGAAATGTTTTTGTTTTGTTTTGTTTTGTTTTGTTTTTTCTGTATTTCTCTCAACTCTCTATTGCAATTGTCTTAAGTAGTGGGGAAGAAAAGTTGTAATCTGGCTGAAACTAATTTCAAGTTGCTTTCTTCTTGTTGCTTTTTTTGGACTATTAGTGTTAGTTAAAAACGTTAGTTTCACTATGCTTCAACTTGAATTGAAAAGACATCCAGTTGTTCTCAATAACTGTTGAGACATATCTGTGGATGTAACATGTGGATCATCTAGGATACTCCCTAAAAATCTGTCTACACATATTCAGGACCACATCTTGAGCCTGAATCCCTTATTTGAGCAGCTAGTGTTCTGTATACATAAAAAAGAAGGGTAATTAAAGATTAAGCTACAACAGAGGCCAAGACAGCATTCAACTCTTTGATGGTTCTTAAAAATGGATAAAAAAGGTCAGTTGAGACATAGGAAAATGTTACCAGAATGTCAGCCAAAAGGCTGCAGTTTATTTAATAAAGATCAGTGCATCTTAAAGTTATCCCAAAGGATGAATAATAATGAACAAAGCAGTACACAAAAGTGGAAAAAAAAAAAGAGGCAAGAGTAAAAATATGTGAGTACACTTACATGCAGTGCAATCTGTTTGTGCCTGCATTACTTACATGAATCTTTCCATGAAACTCTTCAGACTATTGACTTAGTTTTAGATCCCTGTTGGGAACTCAGTCTTTGAAATAAAATGCACACAAGTACCACCAATTCATGACAAGAATCAATTGTCTTGAATTATTTTAAATTCTTCTTAAATGTGTAAACAGAGCTCGCAAAGCAGAAGAAATCCTGAAGCAAAAACCAAAGTTATAGTACTTTATTAGTTTCTCAAGTGTTCACCCAAATTCAAGTCTTAAAAGTTTATAATATACACTGCACTGTATTCTGTTTATTATCATTGTTATGACCTGGAAAACACATTATATAAAAAATTGTGGTCTTGTCAGAAAAGCCATTTACATTTTGGTTTTTCTGACATTAGGTTGAGGGCTGCAGCAGTCACGAGATGGTGAAGTTCAGGATCTCATGTGGCAGGAACAGAATTCCAAGCAGAATTGCAACCCTGGACTTCAGGAGGGCCAACTTTGGCCTTTTCAAGCGATTGCTGGGGGAAATCCCATGGGAAAGGGTACTTGAAGGGAAAGGGGCCCAAGATAGCTGGCTAACATTCAGGGATTGCTTCTTACAAGCTCAGGATCAGAGCATCCCAACACATAGGAAGTCAAGGAAGGGAGCCAGGAGACCTGCTTGGTTAAACAGGGAACTGCTGGGCAAACTCAAGTGGAAAAGGACAGTTTACAGATCATGGAAGGAGGGCTTGGCCACTTGGTAAGACTATAAGGCTGTTGTCAGAGGATGTAGGGAGGCAACTAGGAAAGCTAAGGCCTCCTTAGAATTAAACCTTGCCAGAGGGGTCAAGGACAACAGAAAGACCTTCTTCAAATACATGGCAGACAAAACTAACACTAGAGACAATGTAGGCCCACTGATGAATGAGGTGGGTGCCCTGGTGACAGAAGATGCAGAGAAGGCAGAGTTACTGAATGCCTTCTTTGTCTCTGTCTACTCTGCTGGAAGCTGTCCTGAGGAGCCCGGTACCCCTGAGGCCCCAGAGGAAGTTAGGACAATAGAGAAGTTTGCCTTGGTTGATGAGAACTTGGTTAGGGACCAATTAAGCAATCTGGACAT
>NW_010312747.1:0-16753 GCF_000700745.2 Antrostomus carolinensis
GCTCCGTCACCCTCACTGTAAAGGAAACGAAAGGGCAGATGCTCGGGGGTGTGGGGGAGCTCAGTGGTTCACAGCGCCGCCTTCTCTTTGTTTCCAAATGACTTTTTTACTTCCAGAGCTTAATTCGGTGACTAATCTGAAGCTGACAGCTTTTTCAGTGAACAGACTACCATCAGTCACTCTGTGCAGCTGTACACGGGGCTGAAATACCCCTGAAGGGAAAAAGCAAACTTCCTACTGGTACCCCTCAGCTTTTGATATCTATTTGCTAGAATGGATTGAGAACTGCTCTTAGGATGTGCTTTCCCTTTTTCTTTTGTGAATCCAAGACTTGCATTCTTTTCAGTACAGCGAGAAGGGTTATTTCAATGGGAGGTATGACTTGCAGGTCTGTTGGAGTTCTTGGAAGGAACCAGCAGTGAACTGTGATCAATGTGCTGAACTTACAGCTCTGAAAAAAGAACACCCAAAAAAACACCACCACCAAACTCAAACTGTGCCATAGCCTGTGGTGAAAAGCTTGTGAGATAAAAAGCAAATGTCAGATGGATTTATAAGTGATTTTTGAAAACCAAGGGAGCAAAGTGAAGAGTCAGCTGATATTTAATACTTCAAAAAATTGTTAATTGTGGTCAAAACAGCAAAGCATTGTGAAAAGATTGTGCAATATCAAGAGACTGGATAGTAAAATGGGAAGTAAAATCCAATAGTAACATGTATTGAGTAATACACATAAAAAGTGTGAAATGCATGCATAATTTATGTGGGGAAATATAATGGCTTCAGATTGAGCTGTTAGTATCCCAAAGAAAGGATTAGCTAAAGTAATTGCAAGCATTTCTGCAAAATATCTGTTTAATGCTTTTTTTTTTTTTTGCAAGCAAGTAAGCAAATCAAACACTAGCAATTTAAAATAAAATAGAAAATGTCATTATATTGCTATAGGAATCTATCATGTGTCTGAAAAAGTGTATTTACTTGTTAAAGTGGATTACCTTATTAAAAAAAAATAGGATGGTGAGAGCTATGTAATGATTTCTACATGAAGAAACTCTAAATAGGTTAGATCTCTCTAGCCTGGAGGAAGGGTGCTGGTTATAAAACTGAGTAGAGTGAAAAAGGTGCATGGGGAATGGTTGTGAAATTCCATAATTACAGAGGAACTGGAATATGTCAAATTAAATGATCGAGCAACAGGCATAAACCCAAAAGTTTTAATAGTGGGAAATAAATTGCAAGCTCATTAACAAAGAGTATTTTGGATGCTGAAACTTTTTATAATTTAAAGTTAATGGAAGGAAGGTCAACATGGTTGAGCCATAGTACTAACACTCAGGTAAGGAATCTCCTGGAGTAGGGATAACAGGGACTGCAGGGTCTGGGCGGGTGCACCTGGTGTCCTCTCCTTGGAGTTGTGCTCCTTTCCTCTGTGTCCACCACTGTCCATTGTCACAGACTAAACAGTGACCTTAGTGGATGTTTATTCAAGTTTCTCTTTACTCTTAGGTGTTGTTTGGCCCCTTTCCATCTTTGAGATGAAATGTGGTACTTGCTGGGGTTTTTATGTTCTCTGTGTGCATATGAGATCTTTGCTTACTCTCACTGAAAGATTAAAATGATTTTGCAATGTGCTGTTCAAAATCAGAAATGAGGTTGATTTTCTCCAGGCCTTTCTGCTTTTGTTAGTATGTGACAAGTGGAATTGAAATGCTTAAGGAGCTCTTTAACTTTGCCTGCTAACTTGAACATCTCTCTAGTCTTTTCTTGCTTAAAGAGAGCAAAAGTAATTAATAAATGACTTTATTCTCAAGTGGCTTATAAATACGTAGCAGTTTGGAGTTCTGTATTGTACATTCAACTTGGATTCAATGAATACTTTGCTTTGAATCCTTCATTCTATTTTACTTTCAACAATATCAGAGCTTATAAAATGATTGCTAAAAATCACCTAGATTTCAAAAGTGTTGAACACAGGATGCTGACAGGTTCATTGGTTTTTTTTTTGGGGGGGTAGCGGGGGGAATTTGAACTGTAACCGTGTTAGAAGTGACTCAATAGGATTTGATCATGATTTATGGTATTGGTAATGATTTATCATCATATAGTGTTTATTAATTAATATTAGTACACCTCTAGTTCTTGTGCCATGATTCTTAATGGAAATATTCAAGGAAAACAGTGTCAAGACCACTACAAGAAAAAACTGAGTGCAGGCTACTGCCTGTTTAAGTGTTTATCTTTGCTAGTGATGGGCAGTTTCTTATCCACCTTCTTACCTACAGGTCTCTATTCTTTACAGCTTGTTAGACTCCCAGGGAGACCGAGTGTTGTCTGTGACAGGATGTGAATAAATGCCAGTGAGATGTACAAATTAATGGAGAAACTGGACACAAAAATAACTGGATATAATCTTGAGTAAGCTCGATGTGGTGATAAGGGTATTTTACAACCATCTGATGAGAGATCTTGAAATAGCCTTATGAAAAGAACTTAGAAGGTCAAGAGCCTAAAAAGCTGCAATTTGGATTTTGAGTGGCTTATAGAAGGACTTGTCATGTGAATGCTTGCAGAGAACAATAGACTTAAATATCCAGATGACATTCTGGGATCATGTGGATTTCTTCTCCTTATCACAAATGTGATAAGTGCTATCAAAACTTAAATAATGGGGAAAAATTTAATTTTATAATTTTTCTGAAGTGAAAAGAAAAAGTTCAAAGCACAAACTGTCAGAAGTTATTTGTGCCAGTTCTTCAGCCATGTAAAAAGCAAATGTTTATGCCTGAATTAAGCATTTATGCCTATAAAAGTACTTCAAAGAAATGGCCTGATTCCTTTTTTTTAAAAAAAAAAACAACCCAACCCATTTCTAGACACTTGCAACTGCTACTTTCAGTGTTAATCTGAATTTATTAGGAAGCCTGGCAGGCTTGCAGCTAGCAACATCTCTGTTTGTAAACTGATCACATCTGACACAGAAACCGTTGAGGGACTGTAAACAGCAATTTTTCAGTTGCTCCTTTAAAAGTAGGACCAAGGTGACTTGCTTCCACTTTTCTTATTTCCATCTTTTCTGATTTCCTTTCTCTGGTTTCTCTCTGGTAGTCTCATTGGTGCTTTAGTGTATTCCCTGTTCCTCTGCAGATGGGAGGAACTCGTGCATAGTCAAGGATACGGGATAAGATAAAATACCAGCCAAGGTGCCCTCTAGTCCTGCTTACCTCTGGAGGTTTTTTACTTTGCCAGTGTAATAATGCATGGAGCTATGGGGAATTGCAGAAGGGCCTTTGTGGAACAGATGGAAGCGTTCATCTCGTTTGGCAAGAGAGGCTAATGAGATGTGGTTTGAGAGATGTGACCTTAAAACAAAAATCACGTAACTCAAAGTGCTGTGACAAATGTGTGGTTTCCTTCACAAGTCTGAATTCAGTTGCAGATGGGAAAACATTTCAGCCCTAAATTCTACCTGAATAACTTCTCTTTAGTGCTTTGTTTGAACAGTTTCACAACTATCTTAAAAAATTAATTCAAGAGATGAGGAAAGTCATGCTTGATTAGACCAGCTATAAAGAGAAAAAAAATTATCTTCTTTTAATTTGAAGTTGAGTTTTGAAACTGTTACAAACGGGAGACAGAGGAGAGCGGGTTTCCTTGTGATCAGTCAGCAGGCAGCGTGTGGTGGAGTGTTGCATTAAATGGGACTGGGTTTAAGGAGCTGTGCAGAGCCAGGCACCGTGTCTTCTGTTCTTCCAGTGTCAGAGTGGAGTATGCTTCCTTCAGTCTGAGCTTCTCCACAGCCAAGCTCACAGAATCACAGAATGTTGGGGATTGGAAGGGACCTCAAAAGATCATCCAGTCCAATCCCTCTGCTGGAGCAGGAACCTAAATGAGATCACACAGGAAGGTGTCCAGGTGGGTCTTGAATGTCTCCAGGGAAGGAGACTCCACACCCTCCCTGGGCAGCCTGTCCCAGGGCTCTGTCACCCTCACTGTAAAGAAGTTTCTTCTGAAGTTTAAGCTGAACCTCCTGTGCTCCAGCTCACACCCACTGCCCCTTGTCCTACCATTGGGCATCACTGAGAAGAGCCTGGCTCCATCCTCATGACATTCACTCTTTACATATTTATAAACATTAATGAGATCTCCCCTCAGTCTCCTCTTCTCCAAGCTGTCCAATAGAGCTCTATATTACCTGCATCTTAAAAATGGCACAGCATTAAAGTGACTTGTCTGTGGTCACGGCAGACATCTGACACACAGCTCAGAGTAGAACCCTGTTCTCCCACATCTCAGGTTGGCACCTAGAGCTCTGTGCTCCTTTTTTTTTTCCAGCTGGTTAACATTTTTTGTGATGGACACTTCAGCATTTGAATACAGACAACGTTCACCTTGGTGATACCCCAGTTCTAAATTAATCTTCATGTGTTGACGTAATAGCATCCTGTTATCAAATTAGTAGGGACACGAAGGTAGAATGATCTTGCCAGACTGCACAGGAAATCCATAGTGGGGTCAGAAATAGAAGCCAGATCTTCAGCTCTGTTTTGTGCCGTTACTGCACCACCTTCCTTCCTTTCTTGCATTCATTTGTAGCTCACATAAGAAAAATGAGGTTGCTTCACCCCAGCACTCTGTATTGGCCCTGAGGTTTTTGTTTTGTTTGCTCTTCTTGACTCAAATGGATCAGGAAAATGCATTCCAATAAAGAAAACCCTCCGTTAGCTTTTGCATCCAAGCAAAGACGAATGAAATGGCTGGACCTGCGACTTGTACCCCTCACCTTTTGAGAGGGAATGGGAGTAACGTTGTAGTCAGATCACTTTGTTTCTCTTCCCTTTAGAAACATCTAGGAGCTGTTGTGGGAAGTGACAGAAACCAGTAGGACATATTTGAGAGTGGCTTGCCTGGACAAAGTGGAAGCATTTGGGATGTGACTGGTGGTGTCAGTTACCTGTCCAGGAGGAGCTGTGCAGCAAAAGAGCTGCAAAGCTAAACTGTGCTGCATGAAGACATGAATGCATGGGAAAACCCTTTTCTGTGTATTTTAAATTGCTTTACAATTATTGTCTTTTTTTAAAAAATACACTGTTTTGTAACTTGCAGCTCTTTGGTGTGGTGTGATGTCGGGTGTTACCATTTTGCAATGTTCTTAAGAGGTTGAGAAATTAATAGGAAACTCGATGTCTTCTGATTCAGAAGTAACTCCTCAGTACTGTGAGTCTTGCCTCCAGGCTTTGGCTGTGTGTGTGGCTTTGTTCAATGGTGTGTTTAGTTGACAGTGTTGCTGGAGAGAGTTTCTCTTACCCAGAATAACTTGCTCTTTAGTAGTCTGGTTGTTACCAAGGAAATTCTTATTTAAGTGTTTAGTAACAGGTGACAGGGAGTCTCAGCTGATGAGGCAGCTTAATTGATTCACACAAGTGTGTGTGTTTTGGGATATATTTAAAAAAAACCTTTCCATCCAAGCTGGCCCTGTAAGTAGAGCAAGTGAAAGACAGAAATCTTTCTACTTTTATTACCTTAAACCTAAATGTCTCTGGTACAGGCTGGGAAATCTTGTGAAGTTTTGAAACTCTAGTTTTCAAGCCTGGTTGCTCTCTCACTATTGTCATTGGGTAAGGCTGTTGTAATTTTCTTTTCAGTGCACTGCATTTTGCTTCATTTCACTTGGCTGTTATTGGTCTGGTTGGTTGTATATATATACTATACATATACATATATATACATATATATATATACTATATATACACTATAACCAGTCTTGGCTGATGATTTACACTGTCTTCTTTGTAGTCTTGAGATAGAGAGCTCTAAAGTCTGTTTATAGTACTCAATATTTTGGAATCTCAGGCCATTGTAACTCAAAACACGTAAAAAAATTAATGCTGCTTTTCTTGAGAGTGTCTGAGAATGAACTGTGGATGTTCTTTAGTATTTCTGCCCCACTTCCCCAGTAATTCTGGGTGTGAAGTGGCCTGTTTGCAGTGATAAGCTATATAAAGCAGACCACATACTTCCTCTAAGTTAAAAAAACCCCCTCCTTTAATGGGGTATTTATTTATACCAAATATATTCAAGTCATAGTTCTGTAAAGCACCCTGTAACTCTTTTTGGGAAAGCCCTGAATATTTTTGGCTCTTCCTCCCCCCTTCCCTGCTCCATGGTGTTCTCTAGAAGTAATGTCTGTTTCATGGTAATTCACTTTGCAGGTGTTTTAGGTGGGATTCTAAACAACCAAACAAAAAACCCTAAACCCAAACAAATTAAAAAAAACCCCCAACCAAACAAACATGTGCTGAAGTGGATTTAGGAGAATGTGCCCATGCTTTTCATGCACTTTGGAGTCTAGAGTCTCAATTTTGTCTCTGCCAACAAATCAGGGAGATGAAGACGTTTCCAAATGGCTGGTAATATTGTGCTTAGGTCTCACTTTCTTGCAAGTGTCCTATATTTCAGTTGGAATATTTTATGCATTTTCTTTCCCATGTGGACTAGCAATGAGCATGGCCTTTGGAAATTTGATTACTTCTAATGATGTTTAGACCCATCAGAAGAATGGATTGATTCCTGGTCTTCAAGAATGCACAAAACATTAAAGGTCCCAGAGACCTGAAATACCACCTCGATGGAAACAACTTTCAGAAAGTTGCTACTTCAATTTTTACTTCTAGATTTGAAAGAAAAAAGTTTGCCAAAAACCAAACATCTGCAGTTGAGGTTTTTTTTCTAGGTGCAGAAAGATTTAGTGCATTGGTGGGACTTGTTATTTAATTGCAAGTCCTTTAAAGGTTTAGGTATTAATGGAAAAGGAAATACTTGGTGTAGGCTTTATGAATTAATTTAAATCATAAAAGGTTGTAATAGAAAAGCTTTCCTCCAGCTCTGCTCAGCAGCAGAGGAGTTATGGAAATTAAAAGTCTGCAGGATGTGAAAAGTATTCCAGGAGGGAGGGAAAGGGTGGGATTTTGTTTCATCCCAAGCAATGACCTGCTCCTATTGGCATGACTCTGATGACAGAAGAGGAAGGAAAATAGCGGTGCTGTGGTGACACAAGTGCCACTTATTAGTCTTTCTTCCCCTCCCCTGTTGTCCACACTCAGAAGTCTGTTTCTGGTGACAGCTGTGTAGTTGGGAGGGTGGGTTTCCCTAGCTCTGGAAAATGGGGCTCTCAATATTTGCAGAGGTCAGCAGCATCGGATTGAATAGCCAGTGAGACCTTCTGAGCAGAGAATGGGAGCATGAATTTATAGCTCTATGCAAGACAGATTTTTCTGGTGTTGCAGATGATGATGATATAGCCCATGTTTTCAGATAGCTGTTTAAATTTTGTGCTGCTTAACTGTGTGTTTAACAGAGAAGTTACATTTCTGTTCTGTGGAGGATGAAACTTGACTGGTTAGCTAGAGGGAAAGGAGTATCACTAGTTCTCAACTGGGTAAAATTCTGGTCTCTCTTGGCCTAAATGCTTAGATGAGGGAGACCTTTTAAAAGGGAGATTTTGATTTAGGTTTATATATATTTATATCTGCTTTTCTAAGTTCTGTGGCTGCCTGTTACAGAATCACTTACACAAGAGAGAGGAGGAACTGGATCTTAGTCACATTTCCAGAATCTCTCATGAAAAATATTTATCTCAACTGTTGCATAGTTTTTGAGAACATTTTAGCAGTGGGACAGAACATAAATTTACCAGAGAATGTGATTTTTGCTTTAATGGGATTTGGGTGTGGTGAGGGAAACACCTTGAATTTGGGACATGTGGCCTTTTAGTGAACATAAGGAAGACCTTGTGCATTTCAAAACAGGTTTTATTATAAAACATGGTATTAATTTCAAGATGTCTGCAAGTGTGTTTAGTAGTGGTTATGTAATGCAGCTTTTAAAATGTCATTTTCAGAATTATGTGTTTGCTGAGTGAGGGTCCCGAGTCCTTATTTTAGAAATTCCTTTTCTCCTGGCAGTTCAGACCTTGATCTGTGCAAGGATAATCACCCACCTACTGCTTGCTGAAGCAGTACAGTTTGGAATGTGTAGATCCTTGCTTGGAGCTTAAATGTTTGCTTCCAGATGAGGACAAACGAGTCAAATTGGTATTTACAGGTCTGGAAAGGAGTGTGGAGTGGAAGGGTGTTGGGGTTAAGAGTGGGCAGTTAGAGGATGGGAGCTGATCCAGTTCTTTCTCACTTTTCTGCTGTACTTTGCCTGAGAGCTGCCTGTGGGATGTGTATGAAGTAACTAAGCAGTACCTTTTTTCTTTCTCCTGCAGGCTGGTACGTGGTCTGGCAATTGTTTTTGTCTAAATTCAAATTCCTGAGAGAATTGATAGGTGATACAGGGTCCCAACAGGGAGACAACGAGCCTTCAGAGACCGAAGCTGAACAGGAGACTCCACCCTCGCCTCAGAGAGGTCGACAGAAATCCGCTCGCCAGCGAAGGGCAGCTACAGAACCCGCAACTTAAAGAGCTCCACTGAACTTCTGACTAACTAGGAATGGTTAAACACCTCTGCACTGTCTTGTTCAGTGGTTTGATCTTACTGAAAAACTGACTTACGAGGTAATATTAATACCTGTGGACCTTCACTTCTGAACTACCAACATATCCTATTTCAGTAGAGGTTCAGGGAGGGCATCAGCAACAAGCTGGAGAATACTGGAAGAAAGGAAGGGTGGAGAGAAATATCCATCAGGCAAATGCTGAGCTGCTGTTGCTCCGATCTCTGCACACAGATTAAAACCAGGTCCTGGACCACAGGCTTAGCCTTTGCGTTAGTCTGAACATAGTCAGCATTTCACACTTGAAATGATTTCTAAATTATTTTTTCTTTATAGCACTGTAACTACATATAGTGAAATTGAGTTTTATTTCCTTAGCTAGATATGAATATATATTTTTTCTTCAACCTTGAGAATGCATGTGAACTTGAAAAATAGTTGAAAGAGTATCCTGCTTTAGAAAGTCATCTAAAGTGAGATTTTTAGTTACGTTCTTATATGTATATAAAGTATAAATGTAAAATCAATATTAGATGCACATGATTTGGAGGTTTTTATTACCTCCTTTTAAAAAAAAAAAAGGGCAAGAAAAGGAATCGGGTGGTAAGACCTGTTTTCTTGATTTTTGGCATAAGAAGGGTTCCAGGTTAAACAGTCCTGCTAGGTTTCTATTATGTTTTTCCTGAACCTTTTACTCATAAATCCAACTTGTGTTGGAGAGGGGCAGGTGCCTAGGCTATATACTCACTGTTGAGTATTCTGAAGTGTCACCTTTGGGTTTGGATACTGAGCACTTCTCTGGTTGGCTTTGTACATCAGGTATATGGTACCTGACCTAACTTCTTTCCTGGAACCAGTTAAGGCATTCTGACCAGTTTGGGTAGACGTCACTGTAACGCTTTGATAGTGTTATAGCCATGAATTTGGTACCTCATGTTTGCTGGAGGACTTACTGATTTTTACCAGTGATAAGCAGTTGCTCCTGTTTTCTTTGAGAATGAGTTCTAGGGCTGTTTTGACATTGCACTTCAGAATGAAGAGATCCGGTTCGATTTGTTTAGCAGCTCTGGAAACTGATGTGTGAGATCTTTGGAAAGAGGAGGGTCGTGTATGTACCACCTCTGGTGTGTGTGTGTGTGTGTGTAAGAGAGAGAGAGAGAGAGAGAGAACTACCAACAGATCTTGTCATGAACAGCTTTGGTTTTCTCTCAAAGCTTGGATGCGTACTGTCGTTCAGATCAGTGTTCCCTGTATGAAACCTTAAACAGGACTACAAAATTGGTCTTGTACTTTCAGCTGTTAAGTTTAAATTTATGACTTCCAGACTTGTGGTTTGGTTCAGTTCTACAGCTAAAAGCAGCAACATTCAGCTTTTTTTTTTGTCAAGTAGGCCTACATCTGGGAAAAGGACACTCTTTTAGTGCCTTTATGTTTTAATTTGTCATCTGACAATACTGTTCAAAAGTTGATGAGAACATTCACTTCAGAAAATCATGTAGATTGTTTCAGTATTAAAATATAGAAGATCAGCCCTGACCTTTGTTTGGAATCTCAAAGTCTGTTTTGTTTACTAGCACGTATGTGTGAGCATGCTTTGCATTACAGGGTTACATTTTCAAGCATGATTAGGCAGTGCTGTGCACAAATCCTTTGAACACGTGTAGAAATATTGATAGTCTCCTTCCTCTATCCTGTCTGCTGGCAAGGGAATGCCTAATGATTGTTTTTGGTTTGCTTTTTTTAATTACTAAAATTCCCATTTATTCCAACTGAGCAAAAGCATTCAAATTCTCCTCCCTGCTGCTTTCAGCTGTTTGCTTTGTGCAACTTAATGTCACGATATTCTTCTGTCTGCATGTCTTCTCACACGATGGGACTTGCAGTTTAGCAGCACTAACCAAGTACTGGTACCTTTTCCTTAAGAAATGTCTTTAGCATTTTTGTCTTGAGCTTTGCTAATATAGGCTTACAAATAAAGATATATTTTTTTTTTTATACTGATGTAGGTTTTTGACACTCCACTGCACTTCGCTTTGGCCTAGACTTAAGTGCACAGAAAAATCACACAGAATCACAGGATGTTAGGGATTAATGGCATAAAGCTGATGCTTGTAGTATCCCTGGCTGAGATAAGTAACAGTTAACTCAGCCTCTGCTTCTAGTAGCTGTGAAGAAATGTGAAATTGCAGCAATACACGTAGCTATTCAGGGTAGCTCTAAACCTGCAAGAACCAAGACTCTGGAGCAAGATAATGAAGGAAAAATCCATGTGGGTTTGAATGCTGACACTGATTAAATACGCAATAAGATGGACATGGAATCTCTGGGTAGCTCATCTGCTCTAGCCAGACAACTTCCTTCTCCCTTCCTCGCTGTAGCTAGGTGGACATTTCACTCCTCAAAATTATTTTCAGTCTCTTTTTTTTTTAAAACAGCTGACACTATTTTTTTTAATGTTGCTGTAACATAGCTGCCAGTAACGCTGCCTGCCTGGTGTATAACTCTTAATGATCTCATTAGTAGCAGGCCAAAGGTTTTTATTATGGAGTTTGGAAGAGTTTTTGGAATGCTGATGTCTTCTGTCAATGTGTAATTTTTTTCTGAAGAGGTCTGTAGTAAAAATCTTTGTACGAGGGACTTGATGTAAGCGTGTAAAAGCAGCAAAGCTGTGTGTATGGAAGTGTATTTGTGAGAAGACCTGGGTTGTGATTGCTGGCAGTCCAACATACTCACGTCTTTGAATATTTTTACTGATGCCTTTCTGAAATGTTACTGGTGGGTGAGCACTTAACTTTTGAATCGAGCCATTCAAGTCTGAAACCGTGCGGAAGCGACAGGTTATACAGTTGGTTTTGTTTTGTTTTGTTTTGTGGGATCTATTTTGAAAACTTTATTGCCTTATTGTTGCAGCCATTCTCTTGAATGTATTTTGGGTCCTTCTTTTAAATCCAGTCATATCACCTTTGTGGCAGGGGCTGGGTAACTTTGAATCAGCAGTAATTAGCGATGTTGTACGTGACTGTTAATTGCAAACAGTTCCTGCAGCGAAGGCTGGAACAAACACAGTGGAGACTGGTGGGGAAAAAATATAAAAGCTATTGCTAAAATTTGAGTGGTGTAAACCATTTTGCTCGTGTTTTGCATAATTCAGGCCTGTTAGGGAGCCACTAAGGTTGTTATCGTGGTGATTTGATGTTTGCCCGTGAGGCTCATCCTATGCAGTTCATCCACGAAGCGCTGCTGCTGTAGCTGTTTGAGGTAAATGCCATATACTGTGCTGCCATTTGTGAGCAACTCGCTGCTTAATAACCAGGTTTTACACTGAACTAGACCTGTGTATGTACTTCTGGTTTGTTTGGAAATGACCAGCCTAAAGAATGTGTTCAATGTAGTCACATCTGCTTCTTCAGTGTTACCATACTGTACCTAAAGCTTCCCTGGTTGTCTGTTTTCATCATTAACTGTTCTTTTAACTGACTGCACAAATGAAAAATAAAGTAACCAGACTTGATATGAATATTTGACTGGAGTGGTTTTCTGACTTCTTTTTTAATGGGATTTTGTCTGTAGATTAAGCTCTGACAAGAGGAAATGGCCTCAAGTTGCACCAAGGGCAGTTGAGATTGGATCTGAAGAAGAATTTCGTCCCTGAAAGGGTTCTCAGGCATTGGAAGGGGTTGCCCAGGGCAGTGGTGGAGTCCCCATCCCTGGAGGGACTGAAGAGTCGTGTAGACATAGTGCTGAGGGACATGGGTTAGTCGGGGACTTGTCAGTGTTGGGTTCGTGGCTGGATGATCTTTAAGGTCTTTTCCAATCTAGGCAATTCTGTGACACTACAAAAGAAGACTCGTCACATTCTAACTGATGTAATACCTACAGATGACTTCATTTTAAAGGGCAAGGTAGTACATATCATAGAATCAGAGAATGTGTTGGGTTGGAAGGGACCTTCAAAGGTCATCTAGTCCAACCCCCGACTAGACTATCTTCTAGAGCAGGTGTTATTAAAGGTGTTTTTTCTGCCTTATCCTTGAAAGTTATAATTTAATTTTAGCAATTAAAAAAAAACCCAAAGAAACAACACACCCAAGAAAAATCAAAGCACCTCCTTCCTCCTTTGTTCTTGATACTTTTAAGATTGGTTGTAGACTTCTTACTTTTTTTAAAAGTATAGTATGTATGTTGGTAAAGTAGGAAGTTCTTATTTGGGAAATGAAGATATATGGGAGAAGGAAATGAGAATGTGCTTCTGATTGCTTCTGTTAAATAAAATGCATAAATTCAACCCTGGGTTCTTTTGTTGAATGATAAGAGATTAAAGGAAGATTTTTTTAAAAAATAAACATAACAACAACAAAAATCATATGAAATCTCTTTAATCTTGAGAGAATGAGCTGTTTTGCTGTTGTCCTACTTCTTGTAGAAGTTGTCCTACGCTTGTAGCAATGGGCTACTAACGGAGTACAATAAAATGTCGTGACATTGTCTGACTTGAGCACTTGGGTGTGTTGACCTCAAAAGTTTGAGTTGGAGGGGGGTGGTGTTTGGGAGGCTGGTGTAAGTGGGAATGATGGGTGATGGGCTTACTGGTGTCATGCTTGTAAAACACATGCTTGCTTTTCTGCCTTGGTCCTCATCCCAAGGAAACACTTCGTGGTCTGTTCCAGTGGAATTAATACAATTAAACACAAGCAGTGTTTCATCTTGCTTGGGTAAGACTTGTATGAAAGGGTTTTTTACGTGGGATTAGGCTGGAAGTTGGCAGTGGAAATATGTTGGGTTTTATATTAAACTTTAAGATATTTTTTAGCAGTATTCTCCATGTAGATCAGAAGCTCTTTGTTTTGAGCATCTCTCATATCCCTGTGGGTATGGGTTCTCAGGCATTGGAAGGGGTTGCCCAGGGCAGTGGTGGAGTCCCCATCCCTGGAGGGACTGAAGAGTCGTGTAGACATAGTGCTGAGGGACATGGGTTAGTCGGGGACTTGTCAGTGTTGGGTTCATGACTGGATGATCTTTAAGGTCTTTTCCAATCTAGGCAGTTCTGTGACACTACAAAAGAAGACTCGTCACTTGTTTCATCAATAAAATGTTATCTCTGAAGGCTGGATAGAGGAGAGGCTTTTTCACTCTGCTCCACAGACTGCCTGTGAGATGGGTTTGCATCTGGCCTAGGGATTGTGTCAACATGTAGCAGTGTTGGACTTGGCTTCAGGCAAAAGGAAGGGCAAGATGGAGCTGTGGGTGGAGAGAGCAGCAGCATGGAGTGAACAGAAAACCTAAGCTATGCTGATGTCTGAGAGCTCTTGGGGTGTAGTCACCTTTGGAGGAGGTACAGCTCTGGAAATCTGAGGGAGAAGCTTCTTAAAGGCAGGAGACTTCTCATCAGTACAACTCAAACCAAGACTAATATCCTGGTTTTTACAAGTGAGGACACTTAGATGAAATACATCTTGGGCTTTATTGTCCTGCATTCCTGTTCACAGGGCTTTTCAGCTTCCACAAGGGGGAATGGGTAATACAAATGTTCTTTTAACTTTGGTAGCAGAGACCCTCATATCTAGGGGAGGATGGGGTGGGACCATAACGTGGTCACTTTGGGGTCATCATCAAAGCATTGCAAACACGCTGTTTGTGATGTACCTCCCTTTGCTCGTGTGCCTTGTGTCTACTCTCCCACAGGGACTTGTCCTGAATGCTGGTGGTGTACTTGGAGTCAGGAGGGTAAGAAGAAGGCATCCTGCATCAGGGAGTCATGGCCTGAGAAGTGCTTACCTTTAAATCCCTCGTGCCTGGGTCTGCGTGCTGTACAACTCACCCCCACCCTGTTAAATCTTCCAGCCTTCTATGCCAATGAGTGCAGAGGTTCCAAAAGAGAAGGTATGTGTGACCTCTTCAGACCCCCTGCAGCAGAGGGTGGCTTGCTGGCTGTCATATCAATGTCCTCTCTGTGATAAGAGTATTTTCACATCTTGTATGGGGAGTTGAAAGCCTCCCATCAGCACATGTTCACAAATAATGTTAGCTCTGGCTCGAGGCAAGTTTTGCTGCTACCATCTGCTAGGTGGAACCACTGGGGATAATCAACACGGGATTTTTGTTACAGTCAGTCTTGAATGTCCTAGCACAGCGCACTGCTCCTTATTTCAGGACCTAATCAGGAGCCTTCTGTCTTTCTGAGAACTTCTTGCTTATTTTGAATTAATTGCAGTTCCTGTGTCTCAAAAATCTGCCTTTCCATGCTGGCTGATCAGCTGTTAGCCTTCCCACAGAATCACAGAGTGTCACCCTGGAGCCAGGCTCTTCTCAGTGATGCCCAATGGTAGGACAAGGGGCAATGGGTGTGAGCTGGAGCACAGGAGGTTCTGCTTAAACTTGAGAAGAAACTTCTTTACAGTGAGGGTGATGGAGCCCTGGAACAGGCTGCCTAGGGAGGGTGTGGAGTCTCCTTCTCTGGAGACATTCAAAGCCCGCCTGGACGCCTTCCTGTGTGATCTCATTTAGGTTCCTGCTCTGGCAGGGGGATTGGACTGGATGATCTTTAGAGGTCCCTTCCAATCCCCAACATTCTGTGATTCTGTGATGGCCAGGGGAAGGTGTTTACCCCTGGACTGACTGCTTCAACAGGTGAATCCCTGGCAGTGCAGACCCAGTCTGAAAAATTCCGAGGTTTTCAATATCCAGGTTGGGTAGGAAAGGAGCTTTGGGGCTGGCTCTTCACCACTAGATGGCATGGGCCCTCAAGCTTTGCGGATAGAGGTCCACCTCGCAGGAGAGACGTTGAGCATCCATCAGGGACAATGCCGTTGAGCTCCTTTGCATTTGCTGTCGCCGTTTTTAGTAAATTCTGCTGGTGTTTAGTGGGGTTGCAGGGGCTGAAGCTGGTTTGTGTTTGGCTGCACACCTCACAACAAAAAGGCTGTGGGACACGTGGAACTTTTGTGTCAAGGGGGACTTGCTCATTGCTCTGCAGCACAGGAGAGCTGGATTTTGCTTTGTGAAGGTAAGTGACCTCAAAAATCATCTGCTCCAAGAAGGGAGGTCTCTAAAGTGCCAAAAGTGATCTGCTTTTCTTACTCCTCGCTGTGCTTAAGACAAAAAACCAACCCCAAACCACACCACAGCAGCACTTCTTCAGGTCTCAGGGTCACAAACAAACTGTAACATTGTGAACAGCAGCTTAAAAAATGGGTTGGTTTTGTGGGTTTTTCCCTCAGTCTACTCACAAGGACAAGCTGCCTGCCATCCAGATCTCTTCAAAACCAATCCACAACTTGTTGTCCTCATGCTTCTCATAGTTCTGCTGCAGAAGTGTGAGGTGAAATGCCAACCCCACCAGAGCTGGACTAAATCTTGCTGGTTACCAAGCAAGTAAAACAAAGGCTCATGATCAGCTCACTTTAAAATCTTCTCCCCAAGTCTAATATTAATATTAGACCAGTAGTAGTCTAATATCAGTATTTAAAATGTAGTATTAATAATGTAATATTAATAATCTATTATTAATATTAGACTTGGGGACAGAAAGTGTGTGTCACATTTTCTTTGCATTAAAGACCAAAATCACAGAGTCCTAGAATGGTTTGGGTTGGAAGGGACCTTAAAGATCATCCAGTTTCAACCTCCCTGCTGTGGACAGAGTTGCCAACCACTTAATCAGGTTGCCCAGGGCCCCATCCAACCTGGCCTTGAATGCCTCCAGGGATGGGGCATCCACAGCTTCTCTGGACAACCTGTTCCAGTGCCTCACTACCCTCTGGGAGAAAAATTTCCTCCTAATATCTGACCTAAATCTCCCCTCTCTGAGTTTAAAACCATTTCCCCTTGTCCTATCACTATCTGCCCATGTAAGAAGTTGCTCTCCCTCCTGTTTTTAAGCTCCCTTCAAGCACTGGAAGGCCAGAATGAGCTCTCCCTGGAGCCTTCTCTTCTCCAAGCTGAACTAAACAAGCCCAGTTCTCTCAACCTTTCTTCATAAGAGGTGCTCCAGCACCAGGTGGATCATCTTCCTGGCTCTCCTCTGGACCTGCTCCAACAGCTCAACATCTTCCTTGTGTTGGGGGCTACAGGCCTGGACCCAATACTCCAGATGTGGCCTAACAAAGGCGGAGTAGAGGAGGACAGTCACCTCCCTCACCCTGCTGCCCACCCCTCTTTTGTTGGAGCCCAGGATAGAGTTGGCCTTCTGGGCTGCAATCAGACGCTTCTTCCTTGAGAAGAGCAGAGAGAGATGCTGTGAGCCTTGTTGAGTTCTCCTG
>NW_010312747.1:16789-18142 GCF_000700745.2 Antrostomus carolinensis
AGGAGGAAGCACTTGGTTGCAGGAGGCTTTTGGAGGAACCTGGTTTCCCTTTACTGAGCCTCTCATTTATTACCGATGAGTACCAGCGAGTCCCCGTGAGCAAATCTAACCTTTACACTCAGCTTCTGGCATTCAAAAATAAAAATAAACTATTTCTTCAGCCTGGGTGGCTTGCCAGGGACACAAGTCTTATTCCAGCTGTGTGGGTGTGGGTGTGCCTGTCTGCTGCTTGGGTCTGGAGAGCTGCTGCTCTTGTGGTTCCGATCCTTAGTGCTCGGGGAGACTGTCTAACTCAAAACTGAGAATAAATGCATCAGGATTAGAAATGGAGCTGTCTGTAATCACCTAGGAGGGCTGAGGGGGATGCTGGTCCTTACACCGCTGCTCTGCGTGGTGGCAGGCAGCTCCATGGGGACATGGGACTGCTGCTGGGGACATAGGACCACTGCTGGAAGGGACTTGCTTGCCTATGTGCTGGACCACTGCAGCTGCCTGCCCACCCTGCAGAGGCTTGGGCAGGAGGAGGAACAGCTGAAGCCAACCTCTTGCATGGGTGTTTAAGTCCTAAACCAGACAGGGCTTGTGTTTTTTTCTTGTCTGGACTCCACCCCGAGGTTGACTAGCTGGGATCCATCCATCACATCAGTAAATACAACAATCATGCTGGATTTTCTCCCCTCTCTAAGACCCTTCCTCTCAGTTCATGTTAGGTGAGATTTGCTCATCATCTATTCTTTAACCAGAGCTGATTAGTTGGGGGCTTGTCAGTGTGAGGTTAATGATGGGACTTGATCTTAAAGGTCTTTTCCAATCTAGGCAATTCTGGGATTCAGTGAAGGATGCTCCAAAAGTAATTGTGAGGGACAGTGGGGTGAGCCTGTCCCAGGGAAAGGAGGAAAGGGTGGGGCTGGTGCGGTTTGGTGTGTGCTTCCTGCTCTGGGAAGAGGACACACCAGACAGAGGACAATGTTTCAAGGTACAGGTACGTGACAGGATGTGGTGGTTTCACTTGGCGAGCAACCAAACACAGCCACTCGCTCACTCCTCCCTGCCCAGGGGACAGGGGAGAGAACTGAGTAAGGAGACTCGTAGGTTGAGATGAGAACAATTTAATAATTGAAATAAAATAAAACTTAAAATAATAATGATATTAGAATTATAATGATTATATTAATAATAATAAAATATGCAGATGAGTGATGCACAGTGCAATTGCTCACTGCCCACTGACCGAGCCTGGCCCATTCCCAGAGGAGCGACAATCCCAAACCGAAACCGCAATCCCGGAAGAGTGAGAGCCCGAGTGAGAGACAGAGAGAGCAAGAGAGGGAGAGACCCTCATTAATATACTGA
>NW_010312747.1:18406-20313 GCF_000700745.2 Antrostomus carolinensis
GAGATGTCCCTCATGTAATAAACAAATGCACTTCATGCAGTAGGTGATGAAACCTGCAACCTGCTGCCACAGCATGTCACAAAGAAATGTTTGTGAACCTGCAGATACAGGCTGATGGAGACTTCCACGGGCAAATCCCAAGTTCACAGGATGAGGAGAGGTACAGGCAGGGCTGTATTTCCTAACATCCCTGGTCCAACCATTGCCAGCACCCAGGTTTGTGGGTTTACCCTGAGCACACCCATCTGCTGTTGGGTAAGAACATGGGCTGTGTGCACCACGGCCTGACCCAATGGGGCAGTTCTTCCCTTCTTAAGTGTTGGCAGGCTGATAGCTAGAGATGCTCAGAGAACAAAACCAACAGAATATCACACACACGTGTCCCCTCAACTAAAAATAATCTCCAAAGTCCAGAATGAAAAACAAATCCTTTGTTTTAAAAATAACTGTCATGTTTACTGCTATGAATGACCAGCAAGAAACCAGAATTTGGTGTAGCACATGGGAGGAGATCACAGCCTTGCCTGCCACCAATGCCCCTGGCCTGGGATGTTCTGCACACTGAGCAGGGCCAGCAGAAATCCCAGATGGGCTCAGCTTCTGGGCTTTGTGCTGCAGCCAGGTGGTGTGACACTGTCCCATCCTCCCTGTAGTTGATTTCACCTGTGGAAGGAAGCTGGGAACAGCTAATTAGTTCCTCCTGGTGCAAAAAGGAGGGTCTAGAAAGCCTTTTTCAAATTATTATTATTTTTTTTTTAAATCTAAAGTGTAGAGGCTGGAGACAAATCAGGCCTGGAGGACTGGAATGAGCTTTAAAAATAGAGACATCTCAGCTGGTGATGGGGCCACAGCTGGGGCTTTTCTGTGCACAAGGCTTGTGCCTTCATCTGTGTGTCTGTGGAGAAGCAGCATCGCTGAGGGATGGAAAGGGGAGTCTGCTGAAGTGCTATCCTGGCTGCTTGTCAGACCATTTACTCCTGGGAAGCCATGGATACCTTCAGGTAGAAAACACTCTATTTCACTTTTCTGCTGGAGTGGGTTTTTTAAGGATGGAGAACTGGGTAATGTTCACAGGGCATGGACGTCTTATTTTTTGTTGCCTTACTGGGAAGCAGAAGTTGGTGGTTTCTTCTGAAATTGTTCCTTGTGAAGTGGGTTGGATGTGGTGCTCCAAAGTTTCTGGGTTGCTGTGGAAGAGATGCCACAGGCTCCTGTGCTACTGCCCTGTTATGGGACTCTAAGCAGGAAAAATGATCTGTAGCAGAGCCCCCCTGATAAGAACCTGATAAGATCTAACAGCTCTGTGTGAAATACAGGAATTGTGGGATTTCTGCGTGGCCTGAGGCAGATATGGTTTAGTGGGCATGGTGGTGATGAGTTGAGTGTTTAAGGCCAGGGTGGATGAGGCTTTGAGCAACCTGGTCTCAGTGGAAGGTGTCCCTGCTGATGGCAGGGGGGTTGGAACTAGATGAGCTTTAAGGTCCCTTCCAACCGAAACCATTCTATGATTCTATGGTTGGGCTGGATGATCTTACAGGTCTGACCTGAATGATTCTGTGATCTGCTGGAAAACTAGTCAGCTGCAGGAGTCTGGGCTGTGTGGTGATGGTCTCGTATCTCATGCTGGCCTCCAAGCAAGTGCTTCTGTTTTCTCCAATGATAGTGTTGTTGGTTTGTGGTGCAGGAGCAGCTTGTGAGTTTCTTGATGCTTCCCTGTCTGGTTAACTGCTGATGAGCACTGTGCCCAAATACCTGGTTCATTGAATGAGCCCCTGCAGGTCATTGCACAGGCAGTTCCTTGCTGATACAAGGCTTTACTTGTGTCTGTCATTAGATAAAGTGTTGAGAAGGTCTTTGAGAATTTGTTCCTAAATGTTGTGACGAGAAAACCAAAAATGTGCAAACAC